>NC_092860.1:135710715-135796333 GCF_032062135.1 Pyxicephalus adspersus
TGTATTCGTCTGTCTTTTTTATTGTTGTGAAGAAAAAAAAATATTGCATTGATGGGATTATTACATTCTGCACTCTTATAGGTCTTTTGAGTCTATTTTACCCAACCTTAAACAAAAAATGGATTCAATTAGAGTTAGTTGAATCTTGGGAAAACATTTATAGACTACTTAGCGTGTTGAGTTTCGTGTGTGAGAGCTTTTTTTTTACACCAAGCACAGTGTAATTTGCACACCAACTATATACCAATCTTCTTGTAAAGTTCTGATCATTATTGTTGAAGACTTTTATAACTCTCTTCTGGTACCGTTAACAAATACAACAGAATACTGCTAATATTACCATACTAACTTCATCCCAGTGCTTTCATCCCTACTTCTTGATGGGCAACTGAAGGAAGAAAAATTGTCTATTTCTGAACTTCTAAAAATGCCAGTTGCTTAGTTGGGATGTTGATCTAACTTTACTGACACTTGCAATAGTATGCAGATCAGGAGTTATTACTTTATTTTGCCTTTATATTTGCAGAAGAATGAAAAAACAAGGAGAGATTCCCCCATCACAGATGCTCATTGATATGAAGGAATTAATAGAATGTGTCACCAATACAATAGGTGAATGTAATCAGGGTACATTCACCAAGGTGCATGATTGGAAGGTGGAAATATGATTTAATACAATGTAGCCCAAAGTAATGCTTGGCTGGCAATAACTGACAGTTTATACAATGAGATAAAGTATTAAGTATTCTAAGGCTACACATGCTAGAATACTGTTGCTGGAAAGAATCTTCTCTGATCATTTCTAGTGAAGGTAAAACAAATAGAAACTGCACATGCAGCTCTATTAAGTTTTTCGGAGGAGGGATGAGCGGAGGCACCCCGCTGTGTCCTCCTTCAAAGCAGTCATCCCTGATCGACTGTTAATCAATCCGCCAGAATAATGTCAGGGAACCACTGTACATTTGCTGGATTGTTTATCATCTAACATGTGTATGTAGGGCTTCCTCTAGTACTTACTCCAAAAATCTCTATATGTTATACTAACAAATTTTGAATCTTAGACACTGTAATCATTCATAATACACAATATTTGCTTTCATTCAGATGCCTTGACTATGGTCACAGCATGTCATATAATCACCTTTCCCTCTTTATTAAAAGGGACCTGACTGAATCAATGCTTGTTAAATCAGCCGTGATAAGGCAGCTCCTTTGGCTTCTGCAAGTCAGTGTATCTCATGTCACAATGATTGGACATTGCATAAGTCGCTGTGTGCTCCTGAGATGGGAGGATGGTATTCACCTCTCTGGGGAGATGACTTGTTATAGCTAGAACCCATCACAAAGGAAGATGACTGTGCTGATTAGATGGCCTTCTGACTGCCTGGGATCCTGTGCAGGCACAGATTACAAGATAAGTGCAATTAGCAGGAAACTGTAGGCCTGGCACGGCTGCAACAATCACAAATACTTTACGTTCACACTTTGATTTCCAACATTGGTTGGGAGCACAGAAACATTTCATTTACTCGTGTACAGGAAGCAATCATCTGTGTGATTTCATTGTATCACCAGGGTAGGACAATATTTTAAAGGGTTGTAGGGGCAAAATACTTTCAAGCTACAATTTATTATTATTAATATAATTAACAGATATAGCGCCAACATATTATGCAGTGCTGTACATTAAATAGAGGTTACAAATGACAGACAGATACAGCCAGTGACACAGGAGGAGGAGAGGATCCTGCCCTGAAGAGCTTACAATCTGCACTGACCATCTTTAATAAAAAACAATGGCTTTTATGGGATAAGGCTTTTCACTTTAGAATCAAACTCAAGCTCCTGTGCTTTGCCTTCAAATCCCTCCACAGTTCTTGTCCCACTTACCTTTCTGCCCTGATAGAAAAATACTCCTCTAGCTGCTCTCTTCGCTGCTCCAATTACTTACTAATGACTTCTTCACTCATAACCTCCTCACAAGCACGGCTCCAAGACTTTTCTAGAGCTGCCCCGACTCTCTGGAATGGTCTTCCTCGTCCTATTTGGCTCGCTCCTACTTTCTGCTCATTTAATAAAGGACTGAAAACCCATTTTTTTAAAACTTGCCTACCTATCTTCGTCTGTTTCTTAAATCCTCACTACTTCCCTTCATTATATATCTCCCCTCCTATTGTGTGATACTTCCTCATATTCCTAGATTGTAAGCACTTCGGGGCAGGGTCCTCTCCTCCTCCTTTGTCACTGTCTGTCATTTGCAACCCCTATTTGATGTACAGTGCTGCATAATATGTTGGCGCTATATAAATCCTGTTTAATAATAATAATCCAGACCAGGTGTAAATGTAATGTTTCCCTCATTACCTATAACCTATGTTGTATTTTGTAGAGAACATGTAAATTTTTTGTAAAATCGGAATCCCTACTGAATTCAAGGTCAGGTTTATTTAGACCACATACTGACAACACACCTGATACTCCACATCAAAGCTCCGAGTTTATATTTTGTTTGTTCGTCTTGGCTCCAACATGAAATGTAGGACATGGTTAATGGCAAAGGCTTATTCGTTATAAAACTCTCTGAGACATTCTCGGCCTAAGCTCTTAATCACTAAGGAATTTTGTCATGGGGACAGAAAGCCATAGAACACTCCGGGGGAGGAAACTGAGTGTGTATCTGCGTAAATGTGAAGACAGCTAATGGTGGAGATAATCATACAGGTAATTATGTAATGTGTATTGCCAACTCTACAGCTTTTCCTAGAGGATGTATGGAAGCAGGTGTACCTGTAGGAGATGGCTCACTGCTAAATGGGTCATTACTACATAAGCAGAGTTATTAAAACGTCCTCACAATATTGACTTTGATAATTGTATGCAAGTTTTTACTTTTCATTATTTTTGATCATTTTTGTTTTTCTTGTCTTGGATACATTTCTTGTCTACCAGCAAGATGATTTCTTCTCATTCACTAGTCTGCCTATGATGTGTCCCTTAAATAATATTGGTGATTGGCACCCTTCTGACCAATTGTCAGGTTGGCTACACCAATAGATGGTCTAACTGTCATAGAGAGAGCCACCTACTAAAAAGGTTGCATGCCCCCTAAAATTTATTTGCCAGCGTATCTCCATTCACCAATAAATTACTGTTTATACTCATATATAAACCAATGAAATATAAAATTATTCATATGTAAATACTTTCACATGAAAGAACAGGAGAAGTACATTTATTTGAGTAAAAACCTTTGACACAAAATGCGTCTCTCACAGTTACCATTGAAAACAGTAAATAGCAGCTTGCAAGAAACAATCTTTCCAGTAAAATGTCAACAATATAATGTGAATAAATACATCTATACATCTATATTATATTTAAAGAAGTAATTTTGAGTTGGTTATGAAAGGTCACTTGCTCAAATGATCTTTTGTGTGTTATTGTTGGCCACCAATAGATGGTGCTGTGTCCTTATGTAAAGTGTTTAACAAACTCTAATGATGTTTCAGATGGTAAGTGTTTGTTATACACTTTACATCAGCACATCGCCATCTACTGGTGTGACCACGTATAAACTGACATTCTTTTTCTGATGGCATTTTTAGAGAAAATTAATTTTTTTAATGTAATGTGTGCAAATACTGCTTGTGTTATGCTCTGTTGTAGAGTGTATTATCCATAGATTATATATAAGGATGACTTTAAAGTGAACCTGTCATGAGAAAAAGCTTGCAATGCTAACCTTTTCTCCTTATAATGCTAGATGCCTGTCCTGCTGCTGCTTTGGATGACATCGACTGACCTAAAGCAAATATATTGATAAAGAATTCTCACTTTTTTATGGATTTTTTCGGCTGAATGTCTGCTTGTGACAGCTATGCAGCTATCATTTTTAAAATGAGTCCAGAGATGGCAGCAAACATAATCCCCTTGTGACAAGTGTATAAATATACAGACTTGTATGTATACACATCAATGCAGCTTTGTATTTATTCACACAACCATGCAATCAGTATCTGAATTTGACTTGGCATCACAATCTTGATGCGCCCCATGCAGCAGCTCAGGAAAAGGCAATGAGCTTATCAGTTTTTTTTCCCTTCCACTATTCAGTCACATCCTAGAAGAGGGACAAGACTTGTAAAAAAAAGTTAGGAAAATGAAGACAGCTCCCCTGTAGGACATGGCTAGTCTTTGTATATGTCAGGACTGGATGGACAGCTGACTTTAAATCAGTGACAACAGCAAATCTTCTAAAAAAGCCATTGCTCATTGACTGTACTTGCCTGCAGCTGAAGAAGCCTTCCCACATAATTCTCAGCTGAGCCACTATTTTAATACAAATTCTTCATTTTACCATGCATGAGGAAAGAGAAACCCCATCGAAGCTTGACAAAAATATCCCTCTAATGATATCTATGATGTGATCATGAACAACATCCTTTGGCACCATCCAAACAATCTATTTATACAGAGTTTGGCTTCTAAAAATGAACTGATCTAATTTTCTCTGCAACCGGGTTTCCTGGACACCAAAGCAAATGGCAGATCAATAAAAGTAATTTTCTGAGTGTGCAATTAATCCAGAAGACAGCTATTTGCTACAAAGGCCATCAAGCACCGTCTTCACAAACAGAACATATCCACAAATTATAACACCGGCCCAGCTTTGCCCTAGCACATAGGGTGTAATAACAACTTCTAGATTGAGTGTTTCGCACTGTCCATTTCATTGAATGGCAGTAAAGCATTAGAGGTAGCAGAATCAGGAAAAGTGGATCCGTCTGATGGAAACACTTTTACTGCACAAATGACTGCCCCAACATCCTGAAACAGAGCAAAGGGGTTTCAGCAACAAACTGAGCATCCTAAAAGATAATCTCTGCTGGTACTGGCCATGGACAATTAAAAAATATACTTTCTTAAATCCCTTTGGAGGATTACCAGCAAGCTTGCTTCCAGAGAAGGTGCCCATAATCCACATGGTCCAGATGTTTGTCTTGGAATGGATTAGGATTTGAGATCCTTAAAGGAGTAAACCCTTCACAAGAAAAAGAAGGCATCTGCCATTGTAGACCTCTACGGAAAATGCTGACTGCATGGAGGAATTTAATGATCTGTATATCTGTACAAGGGCAATGACTAGGAGGACAACAGTGGCAAGGGTAGCCCCATAATTCTACTTAACGTTTCCTGTTAAAATCAACCATTAAACTACCAAACCCATTCAGGAAACACTGCAGCTGTGCTAAACATAGCAAAGCCAAATTTGTTATGAGTTTCATATCATTAAATGAAACCAAAACGCATTGAACAGTTGGAGCCTTTAGTCAAATGATTCTGTGCCATATGAACGCCCACTTTAGTTACTAAATAGAATAGTGTCTGGAATTTGGGAACACATTCCTTCATTACAACGGTTCTGAATAAAGGTCATTTAAAACAGTGGTTGCCAACCTTTTTGGACCCACGGACCACTAAATTTACCAGCTCCGGACCGCACATGTGCTGTGAGCCGGGTGTCACTCAAAAGGGAAGAAACGTCCCCCAGAGCGACATCATGATGCCAGAAGACAGAGACACAACCCGCCCACTTCCCTGAGCCTGCCATGTGTACAGGGGACACGATCTGTGGCTCCCGGCAGGGTCCTTCTACCTACCCATCTCGGGGGTGCACCGGCCAAAGCCACGGACCACCAGAATTTTCTTGTGGACCCCTGGTTGGGGGCGGCTAATTAAAAAATAAGAATAGTTGTAATTTAGGGGGTAAAATGCACTCCTATTGTCTGGATCTATACAGCTACATTTGCAGAACTGGTAAGATCTGGGTTTCTGGTGCTTGTCTGGGTACCTCTAAAACTTTACTCCTGAAGTCCTCCAAAGTATGAACTTTTCTCCAGGTTTTTTGAAACTTTTTTTTACCCCAAGGGAACCCTAAAAATAATTTTCAAGTCTCAGGGAACCCCTGCTAAAATTGATTCATTTGGGGTCAGTAGAAGGAATTCCCCTAACATTGCTAACATTGGTGGTTAGTGGGAAAATACCTCGTTTACAATGATCACAGCTCAAAGAACCCTTAGCAACCTCTGGTTGGGTATAGCTGTTTTAAGCAGATAAAACCAGAATAAGATGGGAATGCCATTGCTGAACAGAATTTGTATTTTTTTACTCAAAGTTATTAAAATTATTATTAATAATAAACATGCTTTATATAGCCCTAACATATTACGCAGTGCTGTACATTAAATAGGGGTTGCAAAGGACAGACAGAAACAGAGAGGAGGAGGACCCCGCCCAGAAGAGCTTACAATCTAGGAGATCAAAAGTTGACACACCACCACAGTCTATTTGGATGCAACTTTCTGACCACCATCCAATTTGGTAATCCACATAAAATATTGGACATTACTAGAACAATATTCCAGTGCATAGAGGAGCAACACATTTTTCTCCTGACAATCAGTGTATATATCTATCTACATATATCAAGTGTCAGTAGTGACAGCATTAAGACAAGAAAAAGTTAAGTATCTACATGCAAAAAAACAAAGATTTGCTGCAGTTTTCCTTTACGTGTGTGGGCTTTACCATTAAAATATAGGTAAGGTCTCTGACATGCCTTAAGGAGGAATTAAACTGAAAAACGTCGAAAACAAAAAAAACCCACTTACCTTTATTTCAGCAGGGCAGTTGGTCGATCCGGAGGTGTCTTCCATTAGGTCCGGCGTCGTCCCAGCATCCGCCACCGAGCCGGCGCGCCGGGCGCTGCTATATTCGCCTCTTCTCTTGGGTTCTTCTTCCTACGTCACCCAACCCAGGCGCAAGATTGGGTGACGTAGGTTAAAAAAAACTTACTGATGCGCATGCATGCGATTGCGTGAGATCAACAATTTTTTTCCCTTTTCATGACAAGGCTCCTAAGGAGATGCCCTGGCATGCGCAGAAGGAGCACCCAAGAGCCTCCCGGGATGAGTGACATAGGTATCCCGGGAGGCTTTGCTCTCCCATTCATTCTCGATCGCCTAGGCAATTGAGAATTAGGGGGAGGTGCTGCACCTTTTTTTATTTAAAAGGGTGTTGCACTTAAACAGAATTTTTACTTTACATAAAAGGGCTATCTATCATTTTATGTAAAGTGAAATTTCTAAGTTTAGGTTCGCTTTAAATTCTGAAATCAACCAAAATGCAATGCAGCCAATATTTAGTGAATAGCTTAATACCTGACAGTTCTGGAAATTTATTGGATTCACCTGGTTTCATGGATTTCTGATATAAATCACATAACAAAGATGGTACCCAAAGCAGCTGATACCTAGAATGTAGGGACTGTTGTGAGCAGCTGGTGTAAGAAGTGATAAAATGGGGGAGGGAATCTTAGAATGACTTTGATGTCTCTGCTATGCCACTTGAATGCACAAACAGGGCTGACAGGTTGTCAATGCTACACACTGCTAGTATGATGCTGGTTTAACCCCTGCAGTGTCAAAGATGATAAATTGTGCCGATCTTCATGCAGCAATACACACTCAGTCATCAGTCATTACCAGGTGAAATATTGATTTATAATTTTAGAAAAAATGTATATTAACCATTACATTAAATATACATTTAAAGCATAAACGCACCATGCACATGTTAGTGTACTACAGTTTCATTCAATTTCACTGGCATTCTGCTAGATACTCAACAGCAATCCCATCGTCTCCCATTGGGAACCATTGCTTGCATGCGGCTATGGCAGCGGCAGATCACAGTTCCTTAAAGCAAAGAGCCATTTTGGGCCACGCGGTTGCTGTTTAGCATTTGAGTCAAAGCAATTTGCAAATACGGTTGCCCATGGTGTGGTTGGCAAAGCAGCAGTTAGTTTTGTGTCCTGGAGCCCTTCCTAAGTACATTCTACATACACATGTCAGATAATAGTCTCTGACCAATGGTCGTGCTTGTCTTGGGTAAAAATCTGACGCGTTTACAGCATTCTTCCAACATCGGTAATCAATACACTGGTGAAAGACTAATTGGGAATGACTGCTGTTCACCCCTGGAGAGGGGGAAGGGTGCCATTTGCTCTTCTCCATTGAACAGAATGGCTTTGTGTGTACAGCGCTTGTTAATCAGCACTGAACTGATTGTTTCCAATCTCCTGACCTCCATCAGACTTCTGTATGAGGATTTAGACTGAGTCTTTAAGGATAACATACAGTAGATTGTTGTTGCTTGATTACCCCCCAGCTTTGTCTAAGGTTAGGTACACACGTGCAATAATTGTTAGAAAACTAACGAATAACAACAGATAACGATTATGCACAATTATTTTGAACGATCGTATTGTGCACGATTCTGTACATGCTGTAAGGATACGATCGTTTAAATATAATTTACCAATAGTGTACACAGGGTAGATACAGCAAGCGACACAGAGTTTGAACGATGCAGCAAGTGACATATAAAGGAGAAAGTGTACTTACTGCAGAACCATCAACGATCACTGAACGACTGCACACACAATAGATAGCGCACAATCGTCGCCCAATCAGATCCGCCGGGATGGTCGTTTGTTTCGTTCATCGGCGTCGTTGGGCAGTCGTTGTGCACTTTTTATGTCAACGTTTATCAGACGATCGGTCGTTAGTCATTCGTTTCCAATGATATTTAGGCTTGTCGATTTTCAGAAGCCACACATATGTTACGTTTTCACCCCTGAACCCAAGAACCCAAGAACCTATCCCCATCTGTATTCAGTTCTCCTGCCTACTGTTCTAACCCTTATCAAATAAAATGATAGATTCCTATAGGCCAGATTCTTGATGACATGAACCTGTGCCAATATTTCTTAAGACAAATAGGAATATTTTAATAAACAAGCAAATATTTAACAAACACAAATATTAGGACTACAGTATTGCCATGCAGCTATCTTGTTCTATTACATTTCATAATATATTGCCATATATGTAACACAGGCACAGATAGAAACATTAACTAACATTATACAAATAATAAATTACCTGAATTGCTTTCCTATATATTAAATACACATTAGAAAAAAAAAGTAATTAAGGCTTACTTAAAAAAAAATCTCAGTCACCCATAATAACCAATCAGATTATTTTCCTAATTTTGGAAAAAAATCCGACTGAATGCTGGGAACAAATGCCTGGCATTTCAATGCTTCGGGGTTTGTAAATTATCCCTATTGTGTCCAAGCAGACTTTTAGCAGTATGTGAGCGGCTGCATGAAACAACATGGCTACCAGCAATGTGAACATTCCCACTGAGGCTAAAGCATATTAGTGTCATAAAAATTTTAAATCACCGTCAGGCTGCAGCTCTGGGTCATTGTCAGCTCAGAAATCACCCTGTGTATTGAGCTATGCAACACTCATCGCTACAGCTGGGATATGTTGCTCTGAGTTATTGTTACTACAACAATACTAAACTCTATTCACCAAGGGAGCGCAAGAGATTACACAAACCTATCACTAATAAAAATGATGCACAGGATACCAGAGAAACCATATATCTATGTGTTCTTCCCAGGAATGTCATCTCGTGTTTTGTATAGGGGGATGAACATTGGTGACATTCATTGGTTTAACTTGAAAAATCTCAATATTGTTCCTTAGTTGTTTGGATAAAACTTAGTTTTCCTAATTTGCTTAATATACTATATTTAGTATACAGTAGTTATTTAATTTAGCTTTCATTGTTTTTGTAAATTTGATCATTTATATACTGCTGTTTTAAATGTTTTGTTTAATTTTCCCTGGCTGGGAAATAAATGTTAAATAATACAATCTGTTTTCTGGCACAAGAATGGCTTCATAATAGCTGAAAGTAGTTTACATAGTGCTTCAATTTCACCAATATTTGTCAACTTCATTCAAAGATTTAGCACAACTTTAATAAAATACAGCAATCTTGATGAATTTCGAAAAACATGGAAGTTATACGGTGCTGAGCCTGGACTGGTGTATCCAATACAGTGGTTCCCTATGGAGGTCTTCAGATGCTGTCCGTATTATTAATATTATAGTACAGTATCTATATAGTGCCAACATATTACGCAGCGTTGTACAAAGTTCATAGTCATGTCCCTAGCTGTCCCTCAAAGGAGCTCACAATCTAATGTCCCTACCATAGCCATATGTCATTAACACAGTCTAAGGTCAATTTAGCGGGAAATTAATTAAGCTAACTATGTTTTTGGAATGTGGGAGAAAACCAGGGTACCCTGAGGAAACTCACACAAACACGGGAAGAACCTGCAAACTCCATGCAAATGGAGACCTGGCTAAGATTCCAACCTGGGACCTAGCGCTGCAAAGGCCAGAGTGCTAACCACTGAGCCACATATTGGCCTCATTTGTTTTTTTTACAAAATGTAGTTGTTTGCCCCTTGCTATCCTTGGGCCATCATCACCTTAACACAGGTATTGACATAATCCTCCATGAACTTAAGTAGGGGAACAATCTTCTGTCATCAGTAGCTCATTCATTGCTTAGATCACATTGGGGAGGCTCTAATATAGAGTAAATTTTGTATAGGATAGAAAAACAATAACTGTTAGTAATGACTTTCGGCAGTAACAAAAGAGAACCTGTATCCTATATATTACCTATTTACCTATATATTGCACTTTTAGCTATATACATGGTAGTTGGGGCACCACACATGTTAAAATTTCTCTTTATATTCTCTTTAAGAAGAGTTGCAGATTATAGTGGTGTACCTGGGGATGGGGCATTGGCGGGACTGGGGAGGGTTCTGTAGGACCACCAAATGCAAACTGTCCCTAACCCCTAAATATCAATAGAACTCTAATTTGAAGTGGGCTACATTAGTAACACAACTTTTAGAAATGTCACTAATTTGCAGCTCACTGTTCTCCTTGCTGGGGAGGAGGTTGTACAGGAGCACCTACACTGCAAGCATTTTTCTGCTTTTGCCATATTCCTTCTGTAGATCTGTGACTTCTGCACCACTCTTGCTGTTTCCTAAATATTCCACCTAGATATAAAATCTCCAGTTATTAGGAGAACAGCTCTGACATAAGGAAGAAAAGCCTTAAGATTGAAGATTTCCTCCTCCATATGAGGAGACAGGGAAACAGAAAGAAGAAGTTTTGAATGAAGGGGAAAATGTTAATGCACAGTCCTACCGGCAATGCTGAGGACTTTTATTGTATCTTCACCTGTCTATTTTGCACAGATTTTGCAATTTCTTCTATAAACCTATTGCATTGATAAGATACATGTTTAGTTTAAGTCAATGGTTTAGAGGCAGAGGATAGGTTAAGGTGCAATGAAGGATTTTTATTTAACAATACACTTTAAAAAAATGAAATTATTTGGAAGTGATAACAGGTTTTTGGGTGTAAACCTTGTGTGGTTGTACATTTTCCTAATATACAGTTCTAGATGTTGGACTTTTGTGAATCATTGCTTTAAAACTTCACACCTAAAGTATACTGATAACTTGATTGCATTTTGTGGTCTTTGCCTGAGACTGATTGTGCTGCAGTTGTAAGGAATCAATCACACACCACCATAGTAAAACATGATTGTCTGCGATCAGAAGAGTCAGAATAATGCAGTCAGTGCAGCTGAAGAATTTCAGGAAAAGTGTAATTTCAGTGAACACATTATTAGTAACTATTGTAATGTCTCCCTTGAAGTCATACTGATAACATGCTTATAGAAAGAGAGAGCCCAGTAACAGATATATGAGCTCATCATTAAGATACTTCTCCTTTCATTGTCCAGTCATAAGGTGGGGAGTGTCCAGGATTATTTGGGCTTGAAGAAAGTAGGCTGAATAATTCTGGCCCAAAGACTAGTCATGGAAATAAGTACTGTTGGGAAAATTGCTGCATTGGAAGTGAATGGTACACCAACACTAGTTTTTTATTTTATCTTTCATTCTGCTATTATTTGTAATTGTGTTATTTCTGGAGATCAACTCTGAGACCTTTTTTCAACTCACCAGCCTTTGTTTCCCACCAGTGCCTTTACTGAGTGCCAAAACAAGGTCATATAGCCTTCTAGTTAATGCCAGCACCCCATTTTTCTTTACCCACTGGATATGTAAAGATGTAGGGACCATCAAACTCTGCAGTGAAGAAAAAACAACTTTCAGGATACAGTATGTCATGTGTTCATAAATTAGGGTAAGTGAAAAAGTTTTTAAAATTGGAAATTTTGTAAACTGCCATGAAAATGGTTGGGGGGGGTAAAAAGTGTGTGTCCTGGGGGATGGGGACAGACTTGATGCCCCCAGAGTTCATTGCCTAGATATTTTCAAAAGTGGCTTTAGTCTTTCAGATCCCAAACTGAACAACACATAGTGTATCCGTGGTTATTAGTAATGGCTTTTAAGGGTTTCAAAGTTCTGTAATGTTTTTAATTCTGTTTTTTCTGATGGCATTGATATGTGATACAGAAAGTGATGGCAAAGTCCAACTCCCAACAGAATAAGAATGAAAGGGAACTCATTCAACTGGGTCACCTGGGTCAATGGAAGCTGTCAATCATTGTCCTTATAATGGGGATATAGCCATCCACTTCATATCACATCTTTGCCAAGAAGTGAGAAAATCTTTCCCTGATGGGGACAGAGAAAGCAAACAAAACCCTTTCCTATGCTGCGTATAAACCTTGTCACCTGAAATAACCATTATTGATAACATTGGGTGACTTTTAAGATAGATTGTTGTACAGACACACTGATTGGCTACTGTTCTATGATACTCTACTTTGATATGTTCCATGCGTATTTGTTCTGATGATACCACTTTGGCATACCAAGTTAGTCCATGCAAGAGAACCATCCTGTGCAATAACACAAAATAGAACAGTCTGAACAATGAAGGATGATTTCTGATTGGTTGCCAGAAATTGTAATGTTTCTAGGCCGTATTAGAAGGCTATGAAATGCTCCATGGGGATGATCACAGCACCACTTGCCATAACTAGGATGTGTGTGGGTAATGATCCCTCAATAATGAGGGCAATAACCCAATGGAAATTTGTAGTATTGATCACAGAAAGCTTCTACCATGAAGAAATATCTCTGCAGTTCAAATACAGGGTGTCCCAAAAGTCACTACAGATTTCCTTTTTTCTTTTTCGTTCCAGGTATCATTCGGAGAGACTTGAGGCCATCAGCTTATGACAACTTTTTGTGTATCATTCCCTTAACCATGGCTCGCCAAATGACATTGAAGCAGCGTTGCAAAATTGCCGCTTGGCAAGAACTTTTTCAGTCCCCAAATGCAGGTCAGGGCAAGTTTGGGAAGCTTTCTGGCCATCACACTGCTCCAACAGGTATCAAAATTTATGTTATCTATGGCAAGTTTCATAAAACAGGATCAGTTCTTGAAAAACCACACAGTGGAAGGCCTGCTCTTACCACCACCGATGAAAACACTGAACTCCTAGAGCAGGCGTTCGCACAAGGAAAAGTCTATCCAGAGGGCTGCACTAGATCGGAGAATGATAAAGCTCTACCCTTACCGACTTCAGGTTGCTCAAAAACTTTAAGCGGAAGATTATGATGATCCTGTGGAAATGTGTGAATCACTCTTACACCATTACCAAAACGACCCTCAGCTTATCGAAAACTTATGGTTCAGCGACGAGTCTATCTTTTATCTCTCTGGTCGGGTTAACAGACACAACGGTCGAATTTGGGGAAAATCAAATCCAGCAGAAATTCTTGAGCATGAACCAGGCTCTCCGAAGCTGGTGCCACTAAACCTCGTAACCTGCTTGAGGAAAGAATCCGAACGGCCTGCAGCGAGGTCGGGGAGGAGATGCTTCAAGACATCAGAGATGCTTGTCATCAAAGGGGGCTTAAAATTGTCAAAATTGAAGGTGCCCATGTGGAGGTATCCAACTAGTCTTGAAGGAGTTTGAACGTGATGGCAACCATAGCAAGTAAAACTGCAACAACTCCTTTGTTGATGCTAAAATATGAATAAACTCAGTTTCTTGTGCAATTTTTAGGAATTTATTAAAGTGTATAGTGAATTTTGGGACACCGTGTATAAAAGTGTTACAGCATTGCTTTGAAAACTGGTGTTCTGGGAAAAAGAATAAATGTATCATTAGGGTTAGGTTCACAATGACCCCAATGCAATGTCCGATAAACACATACATGTGTACAGAGGCACAGTGCATTCTTTCTTACTCAGCATTTCTCATGAAAAAAGTTATTATTTTCCAGGAACAATCTTCAGCAGCAATGAAAATGAATAACATCAATCATAGACATCCCCCAGCAGGCTGGAAAGTATGTGCACCTATCATGTACATATATGACAAGACAAATGGAGGATCATTTAAGAGCATATTAGTATGCAGGAAACAGCGAGAACAGGCAATACTAGGATTCTGTATTTTACAAAATGATATACCCTGATATGACAAGGCACCATTGACAATTGTTGTAGCTGTAGATGATCAATGAATTCCTGCATCTGTATGTTACCCATTTTGTATCATGGGGGGATTGTTGTCTTGAGTCATCTTGTTCTGTACCTCCTCCCTGTATAAGGTTTTGTTATATGACTTTGTACTGTTTTACTTTTTTAAACCCACTTATCTTTTCCTAAAAAAACATTAAAATATAAAATGAGATGATCAGTTTTGCATTTTGTGTGTTTTTGTTGTCAATATTTGCTACGAATACATTTGCCAATTTTACAACAAGGAAATGTAGATGTGTGTTTGTTTTTTATAGTTTATTGTACAGTTTTTATTGTAATGTTCATAAAATAATTTTACTACAATTTGCATAAAAATCTTGTTAAATCATTGCTATGAAATGATGGAGGTGGTCGTGTGATGCAGATGAATACATGAATCCTAATGAAATGACATTACCTGATTAGTCTTGTGTAATGATTGAGCACTATGACCTTACAGTGCTGGGGGTCACCCTACTACATAATTAGAAACATAGCAGAGTGACTTCAGAAAAACCATGCCATGGAAAACCATAAAGCCTTTTTTTTATGTTTTTGCTTTTTTTCCTTTTTTACCCTCTTTATGTTTTTCCCAAGCATGTTTCAATCAACTATGACTGCTGTAAATCTGTTATAGGCAACAGCTACATTTTCAATATAAAAAAAACATTCTAAGGTTAGTTTTGAACTTTCCTCCTGCTAGTTGGAGGTCATGTCCCTGTGTTTTGGATCTTAGCTTTAAATTGAAATTACTGCCCTCCTGAACCCTCTATTCCCTGCATTTATTGTTTTTATTCAAGCTTCCTTCTTTCCTCAATAATATTTCTAATCCAAAATCCAAACATATACGCTAATAGGGTATAACCCAAATTGATCATAGAATATGTGTCACTACGACCCCATTTACCCCTTTGCATTTTAGGCATGGTTACTGCATCCAAAATTGTATTTAAAGTGGAACTAAACTCACCTCTTCTTGCTCAATCGCCGGTGCCAACATCTTCATCCGGTCCTCTTCCAGGTTTCAACCATTTAGATTGGCCGAGCAGAAATGATGTAAAGCAAGGTAGTTCATTCATTCTGGCTCAGGTAAAACAAAGCCTGTCCCCTCTGCAAATAACCTGCCTACTTGCTATCATTTGCTCTTTTTCCTTTCATTTTACTTTAAATTGCCGGAAGAACCTGTACCTTTGTTACCAGTGCTTTGGTTTTTACTAATATTTTTCTTTAGGCCATGTTTAAAAAAAAAGCTTGCTACGGTTTAATTTTAATTCTTAAGACAGGATATAGGAATTGAACAATGGCACATGTTACTGTCATATATATATATATATATATATATATATATATTGCAGGTCTTTTAGGTATAAAGCACCAAGATATTACACATTGTTCATAATACATAGTGGCTGCAGATGACAATCCTGCCTACATACAAGTATACACTATGACATGGGAGGAGAAGATGACCCTGCCCAATAGAGCTTACAATCTTTCGGAGGTGGGGGAGTGTAGTATACAATAGGTAGGGGGCAAAGAATGGAGGCTGATTAGTGACGGTTGAAAAATTTCAATGCATGCATCTAAAAGGCCACTGGAACCATTCCCCTTTAATTCATATATACTAAAACGCATGTATAAATATAAGCAAAACAAAAAGGACAAGCAATGAATGTAAAACGCACGTGTGCATTTTTAAGCGTAAAAGGGAAATGACGCCAGGCGTTTAAGCTCCTGGGACCAGGGGAATGAGGCGAATGGTGTTGTTTTCTCGACTTGGGTTTGTAAAACAATAAAACACATAAATCAAAAGACCACAGCTGTCTTAATAGGGTTAAAGTGACAGACAGAATGGCACAACCTGGGGACAGAGCTGGGGAGGTAGGAGATGCTGGATGGTTTTGCACCAGATACCAGGGAGGGACAGGAGGGGAGGAGTTGGTGGTGGCCTCCAGGGGGTTTCTTTGTGTTGGATTCAGCAGCAGCAGCAATAGCAGGCTCCAAGCTGCAGACCCATGGGTCCATGCAAATTCAGCTATCATTAAGTGTCAAGCCTTGCACCTCCTGTCTCCTGCTCAGCATCCCCTGTGCTGCATCTTTTCCACACATCCCACACAAAGACATTCAATAATCCATCCATAGCAAGAACCCCTAACACCCCCATAGCTATCCTCCACCCTCCTGGAAAAGAAGAAGAAGGTGACTGTGGATCAGGTATTTGGAGCATCCTTTTTGGTAAGCAAAGCATCTGTTTATTATTGTGATGTGAGAAAGCAAGGCTTAGCAATTAATCAATAGAATATACGTCCGCTTCAGTAAGATATATCACTTCCAATTTGTCCTGCTGATAAAAAGGCTTTGAATTATTAAAATGTGCATCATGAGGATTTGAACCTAGCTTAGCTATGTCTATAAAAGAAAATATATTCCCCTTTTGCATTTAGAAACTTAAGGATAATTGGCTCTTCTTGTTGGGCTTGGGTACCTGGATCTGGAAAAAGAGGCATGTCTGCTTCCCCCTTCTATATCACTGCTACTGATAGAGAATTGGGTTTACAATATGACTTGCTGGAAATGTATTGTGCTCTGAAAGAAGATCAGAACCATGCAGGCAGGGATGCTAAGTATTATTTTGTATGAAAGGGGTACCTTGATTTCCCCATCCACACTAAAGAAATTGGAAGAAGAGCTGCCCATTTGCTGGGTCAATACAACAAACATGGGCTAGGTATGAGTTTGGGAAGGGTATTTTGGAGGCTGATTTGTAAGACTTGGAGGAGATAGGATGCAGGGATGCCAGATTTCATGTTACACTGGAATATGTGTGATCAGAACCCCCTCCCTTCTGATGTGAGTGTTACTCCTTTTGTTCAGCATCTGGAGGCTTCCTCATTACTCTAATTCATTGTACACAAAGCAAAGCAAGCGCTGCATCCAACAGCTTTGGATGATCCTGTGGTTTTCTTTGCAGGGACAACTCAGCATTAGTCCGACGAGATGGTGAAACTGGGCAATAATTTCAGCGAGAAGGGGGCCAAACCCCCTATGTGCGAAGATGGATTTGATACCATCCCCCTGATGACCCCTCTGGATGTGAATCAGCTGCAATTCCCACCTCCAGACAAGGTATGTACCTAAGGTGGGTGGGGAGACAAAAGAAGATAGGGAGGTTGGCATTGCCAGGTAAAGTCTCTGTAAATGTATTCATGTAATCATTTATTGCCTATAGGCTACAACATGCGTATCAATTCATTTTAATGCTATGAAATATATAACATTGAATTATATTATCTGTAGACTGCCATTTTACATATCAGAATAAACTTTCAGGGATCAGATACTTGCATGCATTGGGTTTAGCCATTTTTAGTTGGCTCGGATTAAATCAGTATATTGGAAAATTTTTAACAAAGGGTTAACACGTATGCTTACTAATATACTAATACATTCCTAAAATCTGCATTTGCATTGATTGTCATGATTGTTGATGAGAAGGCTCATAATTTTTTCTGTTTTATGACGGAGAGATCAGCCTTCTACCAACGACGTATGTTGCTGCATCACAGAAGGTGTTTACCAACACAATATTGTTATATGGCCTATGCATATAGAATATGCAATAAATATTTAGTAAAATATAATATCTATATATATATCCAAAACTGAAGATACCTGCTGACTATATAGATAGCCGGGGAGGTGAACAATAGGAGATGTAATTCACAACAATGGCACAGCACAAAAAACACACAATCCCCAACACTCACACCTGCGTCTAAATACGTCTTAATCTTTTTAATTAAAAAGAGGTGTCAGTTGTATGTATTTGCATTAAAAGCTAAAGCGACCCTGGACTCGTTGCTTTTATTTACCTATGCACCCTGTTGCACCCAACTACAGCCAAGAGACCATTCCTACTACCTCCAGGTTTGTGGGGACATATGGCTCTCTCCCCTTAATCCTAAATTCCTAAATGGCCAATTAGGCTTAAATGCTGTCATGTGATGGAGGGAGCCCTGTGTAAGCTCTGACATGACACAAGGCTGGAGAAGATACACTTTCATCCGTGAAGCTGGGTGATACAGCAAACCTGGAATGGATCTGGTCCAGAATTCAAAACATTTTCTAGCAAATAGCAAATTACTTTTAAGAAATCCATTCCAGGTTTGCCAGATGACCCAGATTCTCTGATAAAAGTGTATCCTCTCCAGCCTTGGAGAGCTTTATTAAATCAGACCTATGGAACTAACACCGGGTTTGTTTCACTTGGCGGTGGAGGACAAAAGTAGCCACATGGGCCCTTGGGAAAGGTGAGTATCAGTAGCTGAGGCGTTGAGCTATTAAGCAGACCCACGATTTTGCCCTGAGGTAATGAAATACAGATTCAGATGGGGGGTGATCTATTGCTATACTAACGTTCATTGACCCACAATGTATTGCGTTAATGTGATTATTTTCAAAGGAATGTCACCCTCCCCCATTACAATGCCCAGGCAGCATTTGTATTCACCTCACCATAACACAATGCACATATTCGTATTGTGGCAGAAATTTTCATTTTACCACGCTGTACCCCAAGCACATGGAGAGCGTGGTAGCCCTCCAACCTTCCAGTTTATGTGGCTATGAAGCTTTTTCTTTTGGTGACCCATTCACATAAATGTGTGTGATATTATAAAGCATGGTAACGTAGCATCTCTATTACATTCTAACATTGTACATTCACCTTGCTTTTCGTTTTTTTGCTATGGTCCATTCACTTGACATGGCCTCAGTGTCCAGGAATGCAAGTGTTCCTGCAGCGAGTATGCATGCATGGGCCTTTAAAGATTAAATCTAATTTGGTTTCCATAGGAAACAGGCATTTATCATTTCAGATCCTAGCCCTCTAATGCAGCCATGACAACCACTAACAACTGATTCAGAAGGTTTGGGTGTGTAGATCAATAAAGAGCTGGTTGGTTGCTCTCAGCACCTTTGTGCTATTTCTGTTTGCATTGTGTTATGCTTTAATTAATGGCAAGTTTGATAAGTTTGTTTATTAGAATTACTGCATGTAAAGGGTCACCCTACCCCAAAGTAACATTTCAGGTTTTGATAAATACTAGGCAGGTAAACCCAAATGTTTTTCTGCAATTCCCAGGGACCGTATTAGTAAGATATAGCTCTTGAGTTCCTGGTTCTAAGAAATCAGTTTGGTATAACTGGACTAAAGAAATCTGATTTCTGATTGCTTGGTTTTGGTTACCTTGCTGTTGGTACTTTAATAAAATCTGAATGGCTATTTACATAAACCTGAAGCTGTTGCACATATACATTACTTCTTCTATCTTGTGTATGAGCTACTGTCATATATATATATCTTCTGCAGCCATAATAACATTAATATATAATTGGGGTATTGCAGTTAGAATGCAGTCCTGGCAGGGCTTGCTCACTTATTTATAACCTTGGTGATGTCACCCAGTGCACTCATCACAGCTTGTGCATTTCAATGTGCAGCTCAACCGCTGCTGGAAGTCAGTGGAAAAGGCTGCTCAGATTAGGTTCAGTTCTTTAGAGACTGAAACCAAGTTACTACAGGAGAAATGTTTATCCTATTGCTTCTGACTGGGCCGGGATGACTGATACGCTTAACGTTACATATGTATCAGTAAATAAATATATATTTATAAATATATTGTCACTAAACACTGTATAAGGTACACCTTGCTACCCCATGTTTACTTGAGTCCTGCCATTATTCATGCCATAGATTTAACAAGGTGCTGAAAACATTCTATAGGAATTTTGCTCCATATTGACATGTTAGCATTATCCAGTTGAGTTTTGTGACATGACGCATTATCCAGCTAGAAGTAGCCATCAGAAGATAACACACTGCACTCATAAAGGGATGGACATGGTCAGCAACAATACAAAAGTAGGCTGTGGCATTTAAGCAATGCTTAGTTGGTACCAAGTGGCCGAATGTGTGGGTAGAAAATACCCCCACACCATTACACCATCAGCACCCTGAACTATTGCAACAAGGCAGGCTGGATCCATGCTTTCATGCTGTTGATACCAAATTCTGATCCTTCCATCAAGACAAAGCAAACCAGGCCATTTTCTTTTGTCCACATTTGATAGGATCTGTAGCCCCATGTGGCTTTTCGTAGCTGAAAACAGTATGGTTTCCTGCTGCTGTAGCCCATCTGCTTTAAGGTTTGAAGTGTTGTACATTCAGAGATGCTCTCCTGCCAACCTTGGTTATCACAAGTGGTTATTAGAGATGAGCGAGAATGCCTCCTCGAGAATTTCCTCGAACTTCCAATGGTTCTGCGAAATTTCGGCGAACGGATTTTGCGAAACCATCGGAAGAGGAAATTAAAACTGGGGGATTACCAGAGATGCATTCAGCCCTGGGAATCCTCCTGTTTGCGATCCCTGGGGCAATAGAGGTTAATTTACCTCTAGTGCCTCTAGCTTACATTTTCAGTAAGCAAGAAAGGCCCAATTCGCCGCGAGATCTAGCGTAATATTCTCGCTCGCTCATCCCTAGTAGTTATTTATGTTATTGTTGCCTTTCTATCAGCTTGAACCAGTCTGACAATTCTTCTCTGACCACTGACAGCAACATCGCATTTTCACCAAGAGAACTGCTGCTCACTGCACATTTCCCTTCCAGTTAGGTGCATCACCCAGGTTCTCTTATGATAGTTTATTTTCTTCAGCCTTGAAGAGCTTTAATAAATCAGACCCATTGAATTTCTGCCATAGGATAGATATTTGTAATAACAAGTAACAAGCAGTTGAATAGGTGTACATATAGAAGTGCCTATAAATATATATATTCATTAGGGTAAATATTGTACTTTACCATACACTTTTTTTTGCAGAAGGAAATGCAAAGTATCTCAATAGAACCACGTACTACTGCTTTAGCATTATTGCTAATCTCAGCACAATGCAGATGGTGTTCATATGGCGTCTTTATTGACTTTTTAGACCAATCCTAAAAATACAATACAATACAATATGACACCAGAGGGTTCCAGATAACAATTATTTTACTTTGCAGGGAAATGTTACATGGCAACTTTGAAATATAACTCATCTCCAGCAGATTGTAGATCCTCATTTTGTTCCAGGACCCTTCCATACATGATTATGTATAGCTTTCCTCAATGATCAATAAATTGGATATTCATGTTCATGATAGCTTAGATGACAAGATGTGCAAATGGAAGAAAAAAGGTGTGCAGTATATTCAACAAAAAGAAAAAGAGCATTTTGCAGTATATAGGCACCTGAAATGGGGTATTGAGCTCTTCTGAACACTATTTATTGGTTTATCATCTATTGGCAGATGTCTGATTATTTTTCCAATACATTAATTGATGCTTGTGTTTGGGAAGCATTGCCCAAAGCTGAATGTTAGAGCATTCCCTAACATACTGACCTACTGAGATTTAAGAATTTCATACATACTGAGTACAAATACAGTTACAATGCAAATAATAGCAACACAATTTTGTCTCACACTTAACAACAATATCAGTACAAGGGTACAAGCAATATCAGTATGGATATCACATGGTAGTGGCCTACAAAAAGAAAAACAGAATAATCATAAAAAGGATAAAATAAATTCCAGGTTGTTCACAGTAGCTGAGGGGACATTTCATGTGACTTGTACAATAGATACTTTACAGAGTGTCATTTGTAAAGCATGTTGATAAGGTATTGCTGTCAAGTGAAAGGTTAGGACATCTCAGATAACACAGAGGAATGTCTGCTAACCTTTTACATCATAGCACTGTTTTATCAGGCTTTAAGAGAACCTGTCATGATAAAATCATAGGATATGCCACTTCAGACTTGTAGAATTTACAAGGTATTCTACTGTCATCCTTTTACTTCGACTTTAGTACTGAGTGAGCCACTGACACCAGTCATATATTAAGGTCAGCTGCTTTTGTCTGATGAATAAATTTAAATTATAGCTATAAACAAGGAATTTATAAGAACATATATTGCAGATATTTTTTTATTTTTGAAAAAGTAAAATATATTTTTTTATTTAGATAGTGTGTCATGGTATCAGCCTCCTGTAATCCTCTGAATGGCATCACCTAGGAAAGGGATTGTAAGCTTTTCCTGGCAGTGTCCTCTCCTCCTGTGTCACTGTCTGTATTTGTCTGTCATTTGCAACCCCTATTTATGTACAGGGCTGCGTAATATGTTGGTGCTATATAAATCCTGTTCATTATTATTAATAATAATAATAATAATAATAATATTAATAATATTAATAAGAAGAAGAATAAGGAGAGGGATGGCATCAGGAGCCAATCAGATTTGGCTGCAGTCTACATGTGCTTACCGTGAATGTGCTGGCCTGAGAGCAGGGCAGAGGAGTGACAAATCTTTACCATGGCTGCAACTACTGTACTCAGTAAGCAGTAGAATCTGACTGTCTGGAAGGGGTTTATTATTCACTGAACCGGCTACTCAGAATTACAATTGATCTGTGGAGTCAAACATTTTGTTATTTCGTTTGAATGGCTTTGATCGGGTTCCATTATCAACAACTATTCCTTTTTGCCTGTGCAATTTTTCTTATGAATTTGTCATATTTGTCATATGAAATTCAGATGAGAACAATGAAAACCTGCTTTTACCACCATGTGCTGGGAATGTGGGAATGGTGTAATGACACATATCTATGAACATTTGTGGTGTGGCTATGGAATAAAGGAAGAATCACGGGTCAATATTTTCTACCACTTTGCAATTGCTTCAAAATGCATGGTTCAGCAGCAGACTGACCTGAGACAAAAAAACGGGCTCCCAGAAAAACACAAAAGCAATGACCAGTACTGGTACTTCTTGGAATAACCTCCTATCTGAAAATAAGTATTTTCTGTCCAGTGCTCTGACATTTTGGAGACTATTTGGCTTATTGCTAGTGCTAGAATATGGGAGGGTGGCCATGATAATAGTGGAAGGGCATTGGTGGGAGCCTTGATGGTTGTGGGCAGAACAGTTCTATACCAAGCATTTTTGTGTATTACAATGATAATATTACAGCCACTATAGCAATAAAATGCCTCTCTTAGTGGCCATGGCCTAAGTGGACTTGTGAGAAATCTGGCCCTGACTCAGGTGACTTTGAAACAGTATACAATACCTCTTATAGGATATATACATATACTGGCATTTTCAGTCAGTATAACTATGGCTCAGCTCTGCAGCTATTAAATTTATTTTTTACCTATTAATTAATTTACTTAATTGTGTTAAATTTTTTGCTCACCTCCCCTGTACGGTTTTTCTTAGGGGTCCTTGGACGGGTTTGCACTTATTTAGATAATGAGATATTGCATTTTATTTCATTACCCCCTTATCTTAATATGTTTCTATGTACATACCTATGTACATGTGTACAAACTTTTGGAGATAGGGAAGAGACACTTTTTTAGCTCAAAGTACATTGGCAAATGATGCAACTCTACTATGCCTCAGTCCCTAAAAATGAATACAAACAGATTGGTGCTTTATTTCACATACTTTTTCCTTTAAATAAGATACAAAATAAGAAATGAAATAATTTAGAGGCTAGATGAATTTTTAATGCAAATAAACAATTTTAAAATAGTTAAATAATTAATGTTCTATAAAGATAAAAATATAACCACCCAAAAAAGGTAAAATTGAGGAGGAAAGAGGGACATGGATCTGAAATATGGACGGTCCCTCTAAATCAGTCACCCTGGTAGATGCTCAAGCACCATCACGGACAGACAAACAATTGAACACATTGGGCCTTATTTATAAAAGCTCTTCAAGGCTGGAGAGAATACACTTTCATCAGTGATGCTGGGTGATCCAGCAAACCTGGAATAGATTTCTTCAAAGTCATTTGCAAATGTTTTGAATCCTGGACCAGATCCATTCCAGGTTTGCTGGATCATCCAGCTTCACTGATAAAAGTGTATTCTCTCCAGCCATGGAGAGCTTTCATAAATCAGGCCCATTGTCAGGGGCATTAAGGTCCTCTTTAATAACGGAATTATGATCAATAGAAAATGTGCACAACATAAGGTAAAGCATTCAGTTTCTCACAGGAAATACATTTTCTTTGGCAAGGTCAAGTTCCGACAAACTGGAAAATTTCATAGATATCGATCAGACCTGTCTGATATTTGGTAATCCGCTTATCAGATTTTGGCATTTTAATTTTGCTTTCTGTCCATTTTACAAAGTTATCTACTTATGATGGTTTCTAATAAAATGTAGACCAGGTGAGTTGTGTAAGATTAGACTCTTTTTTTGTAAGATTACTCTTTTTGTACTTTTTTTATTTACTATATGCTTGCTGTAGTAAATAAAAAAATAAAAACACTTTTTGTCTGCCCAATATCTACAGTCCAATCAGTATCCAAACAACATTAAAAAGAAGACTGTTCACCCTTAAAGTAGAACAGGAAAAAAAAAACAAATGTTCCTGCTTTAACAGTAAGATAGATTTATATTTCTTTTGGTGCTTAGGCAAAGTTTATCTACTCCTGAAAATAAAGGCAGCGAGATATGGTTTGTATCTGCTCTGTCTGCTTTGGACTACACCATGACTTGGAGACGCTGCATTGTGGGTATGGGTAAATGATTGTCTTCTGAAAGCCGAGTCATGCCCTGACCAAACTGCTCCAGCTGACTTTGTTCAGTCTTATGTTGTGGTGCCTTTGTCCATCTGCTAACATATTGCTTTATGCTTATGGGGTGTGTTCCCTCTTAAGCTACGTACACACATCCAACGGTTCTTGCCCGATAATTAGCTCAGGGCCGATATCCAGCGAGAATCTGGCGTGTGTACAGCGCTAGGCGTCCATGGTCCGAACAGCCGTCCTGGTGGATTCACGGACAATGGGAGACTAATGATCCTAATGCAAGGGAAGGGAGAGAGGGTGCAGCGAGGTGCAACTCTGTCTGACTCCCCCTCCCTTCTGCATAGAGCAGAATCGTGCTGTAAGTACAGAGCTCGTTCATGCATCGTGCAATAATAGTCGTTGGAAAGGTTCGTGAAAGATCCCTTCCAACGACTATTATTGCACGTGTGTATGCAGCTTTAGAGAAAGAGGGAAAATTAGTCCCAGAAGTACACCTTGGACTACCTAGGGGGTGATATTAGAACAAGAAGAGCTCCTCCTATTGTGCCACTCATGTAAAAAAAAGTAAGGAATAACATATGATCTCTACTTTATGGCTGAGAACAGAATAAAAATAGTTTTAAAGAGTTAAGGTTGCGTGAAATGTGATTTACGTGGATGACCCTTTTTGATGATTGTTATGTAAATATATTATTACTTCAAGTGGTCCGTTCTTAGTAGTTTGATTAGTTTTCCTAATATAAGTATGGATAATGATTGGGGTTGAGCTAAATCATGTAGGTCCGATATTCCTTGGAGCTAGCTAAAAAATAACAGCTTTGTTTGGACATTTTTTCACACATATTGCCCTGCATGACCTTTGAAGTATGTGAGTGTGGTTACATTAGATTCAGGAATCCTTGGAGATCATAGGAGACCTGTTACAACAGCCATATATTAATGCCCTTTAATGATGGGAGTTTGGGCTGTAAACATTGACAGGTTGTCATGCATTTACATTGCTGGATGCTGTTTTTGACACTGGATTTGTTTCTGGAGGCATAAATCAACCTCATTAAAAAAAAAAAACTGTCTTTCACACTACTTGAGCACAAGCAGAATTTCTCAAATCTTACTCCATACTTGACCCACTTCAGTCTGACTTCCATCATGCACATGGCTCTTACAATGGTCCCCAATATTCTCCTAAAAGCAACTTCACAAGGCAACTTTTCTCTCCCCTCTCTCCTAGCTCTTTCTTCTGTCAGTCACCCTGTCCTACTCCAGGGCCTGTGCTCTTTTGGTATTGTTAATATCTGTAAGTATTATTTGCTAGGGCTCAGTTGGGACCTTTATTTATATCTGTTTACACCTCCTCTGTTGGCAATCTCATATCACATTCAACTGAATTGTTTTTATAATGCTGAAGATGATTCACAGTTTTTCAAGCTGCTTCATCAGGGAATTATCCTCCTTTGTCCTATAACACCACTTGTATATTAATGGAACACCAATCTACCTGCCCACTGCTGACTTTGGGTCTGATTTATTAAAGCCCTCCAAGGGTGGAAAGAATACATTTTTTCGAATGAAGCTAGGTGATTCAGAAAACCTGGAAAGGATCTGGTCTAGGATTCAAAACATTGCTAGCAAGTAGTAAGTAGTTTTGAAGAAATCTTTTCCTTTTAAAATCAGGGTTTTTGACTGAACTAAACATCATGATATTTTTATCCAGGACAAAATGAGGCCTGAAAAAAAAGCTGTTGTATAGTTTAGTGTTTAGTTTAGTTTTATCATACTTAAGTTTAAGGTATCCTAAACCATTCACTGTGGGATGGTTGACACATTCCTAAAATTTAGCTCGGATTTACCTGAACATCTTTCCCTCCCCAAACATCTCTCTAATTGTAAAACATACAGTGATTTACACATCACTAGGGCTCCATGTCTGATTGTCCCTTCAATTGGCACTGCACTTTCTTCTATTCCCCATATGCAGAACATCTCTGCCATTTTCACCTACACAATGAGCCTGATTTATTAATGCTCTCCTAGGCTGGAGATGATACATTTTCATCAGTGAAGCTGGGTGATCCAGCAAACCTGAAATGGATTTCCTCAAATAAGTTTGCTATTTGCTAGCAAATGTTTTGAATCTTGGACCAGATCCATTCCACATTTGCTGGATTACCCAGCTTCACTGACGAAAGTGTATCCTCTTCAGCCATGGAGAGGTTTAATTATTAAGGCTCAAAATCTCCAAAATATGTTCCATTCTATCACCAGAGACCACCAAACTCTTGCTATTTGCTCTTATCATCTAGTGAAACATGCTTTTATTTGGTATTCTACTAACTAAACCATGGCCTCTACAATCTTTAATGAATACCAGAGCTAGACGTATCTATCTTACTGCTGCTTCTCTTCTCTAATCTTTACACTGACTTCCATTGTACCTCTAAATCTAACTGCTTTTAAACCACTTCACTGCTCCAACACATTTCTATTTTGAGACATAAATACCCACCTAACTACCCTCTCTGCTTCTCCAATGACATACTATTACATTTCTAAGGTTCTTAATGGTCATTAAATTAACTATGGCTTTTAGGATTTTATAATAGAATAAAAATTAAGTATTGGGGAAGCATAGCTATAGTAGGGAGTATTGGTGATGGTATTGGTGATTTAGGTTTGTTTGTATTAGCTGAAGTTGTGCTTTAATTCTATTTCCTACTATCCTGTGTGCAGGCAGGATTGGCTCTTATCTTTATTCCAGTTCCAGCAATATTATGGCTGGCCTTGACCTAGCTGGTTCCTTTTTTTTCTGCCAATGAATATCTTGGCCAAAACTATTTTTATGGGTATTCATACTCATGATGGTTTCCAGTGGTTGTTTGGAATACAGCCCTCTACACCGGAAAGAAAAGCATGTGCAGAAATAGGAGCCAGATAGGTAGTATGGTTGGTGGTATGGTCATTGTAATTGGGTTAAAGGTAAATATAAGCACATAATTCCTGCACTAAAGGGGATACGAGCTTTAGTTGTTCTTAGTGAAGTTGCCCTTCAAGGACAAACCAACAATGTCATGGTAAATGGCTGGTAGTTCCCCTGTACGCTTCACTATAATGAATTGATTCTTTCCCCGTTGCATTGCAGCACTAGCAGCAGAATATTGAGAAGTTTTGCTTTTCAAGGTATTATGTATTCCTATCAGTCTCCTACTGAGCTAAAAATCAATTACATGATAATTCAGCCTCACCATATGATATTCTTCTCTCTCGCTCTCTTTTTTTTTTTTAACAAATTAAAATGTGATAGATAGCAGCTGATTCCTGGGCAGCAGAGAGAGCTAGGCAGAAGTGCTCCTTTACTGATAATTCTACGTGATGGGCATCTTTGACAGCATAAAATGCTGGTAGAATTTAAAGATTGGGTATGAAGGAGGATTCAGAGTTTACCATAAATTGAGCACAATGAAGAAATGTCAGGGAGACGGATAGTCATCACTTTAATATGATTGCTTGGTAATAAAAGGGAACTTCTGCACAGAGACCACTTTGGCTATTGATGGCATTTAAACAAGTGCAGAACCCATTTCCATTTGTCCAAGTTGATTTCATAGCGCCAGTGCATTTAAAATGTCTTGGTTTAACAAATAGTGTTTTTGTGGTCACCAGTGAAGATTTGAATCATAAACTAATGTAAGTGCCTACACGACAGTACTAATGTTTTTGTTTTTTTTTATTTTTAACTATAGTTAGTTTTTATCATTTGAACATGATTACTGGCTGAATTTAAATTTAGGCCGTAAAGAAACTTTTTATATTGTGAGTCTGCTCTGCATCCAACCAATACCCATCCCCTGCATTTAAAAAATATGTTTATTGTAGCTATCATTGGTCCAGTTAAGTGCAACCATTTCTTCTTTTTTTTCTTGCCCTTTATGGCAGTAAATTAATCCTCTATTATTATGAGAATAGCACTATCTAATAACATGGATGGCAGTCTCTGCATTTACCTGTGAACCTAGGTCAGCTTGGCGATACACCCCATGGGGTAATGTCCTTGACCCTTGCTTTAAGGGAATTGGGTTGATTGATGCTGGCACTATTATAGCTACATACACGCAATAAATAAAATTTGCCCAAGATGGTTGTGCTCAATACAAAAATCTGACTTCATTCATCAATCTATATCAGTCAATAAAGGAAAGCCAATCTCAAACAACCACTGATCATTGCTATGAAAGAGAACACAGTGGGGTGCCGTTAACACGTCCCTAACTTCTCCATAGAATGGTGCAGAATGGAGTTCATTCATCTGTCACTGAAAACAAACATGAAAAATATTTTCCAGTGACAATATCATATCAATATCATCCATCAGAGGTCTGTATGAAGTACATATGAAGAATTATGTCCAGTGAGGGCCATGAAGTTCTTTGGAACATGCAAAGGGTGAATACTTCTTTAAAACTTTAATACTATATACCAATTCAAGGTCAAACCAGCTCCACAAGCCAATACACCTCCACATCTAGTAGTACCCCAATGCTCACAAAAGCTCTTTTATTGCAACTTCAGTGCCAGATTACTAATCTGTTTTCTTGCAGTAAAAAACCTGCACTTGATTGCATGAAAAAAAATTTCTTGTATATTTTTTAACAATAAAGCTATCTCATACATTTGCATAATTTTAATTGATAAGCCATGTGATACTTTTGTTTTTACATGTGTTAAGGAGCTCTATTAAAATGAATGGCAAATGCACAAAAATACACGTATCAATATATTTTGTGCATGAATAGGGGACACAAAATTACAGTAGAAAATGTTATCCTTGTGAAGGAAATTTTATTAAGATACCATAAAATACACATCCATAAAAGCCATAAAAACAACAAGCAGCCTGGGGATGTTATCGAGTAGTGTGATGTTTGATAGCAATTCTAGAAAAAGTACAAGGTGGAATGGTGGCACTGAGAATGCAGAATAAAAGTGTTTATATTTATATTGTACATCAAACAGATGATTGTATGAATGACGTGTGTCAGTTTACTAATTATTTGGCAGGTTAAACAAACTATTTACAGCATGTTTGTACTGTGTATTTACCCCTCATTTACCCACCCATTCAGTGAACTACAGAGCACTTCTTCGATGTTATAGAGATGAGGAGAAGGTGTTCAGCAGTCCTAACACATTTCTTATCTTAGTGTAGCAATACTTCTTCTCTACATACTGTGTACAGTGTGCATTGGGGGTATTAGGTTTGATTGTAAGATAAAAAAAATACTAATGCAGCTGCAATATTACTAAATAACCATGCTATACATTAACATTCAACTCCCAGCAGACCATAGATATCTGCATTCAGAACATTATATGAATGGGATAACATATTACAATGTGTGAAATGATCAGTTTGTGTTAATGACAGAATATTGTTTTATAGGCTGTTACAGCCACAACTGCTGAAGTGAAGAGAAATAGCTTATAGAATTGATATTTATTACTGAATCATATATGCTGTGTGAAGATCATAAATCTGGTTGGTTTCTGAACAGACATTGTAGTTTTTTTCATTCAATATGCAAATGTATTCACTATTTATACTGAACTATACTTCAAAGAAAAAAATAGTGAGCAATTTTATTCCTTTAGGTCCTTTATTGCAGAAGGTAGGTACAGGCTATGTCCCCTTTGCAATAAAGCAAACATACCTGCCTGTTCCCAATTGATAAAATACACTGAGCTGGGCATGCACAGTTTGATCCCAATATAGCTGGCCACCAAGAATCAATGCTTGCATGGGACAGAAGTCATTCTAAGGCTGAAGATCCCACTTTAAACAAGGGAGAGGATATCAGAAATAACATGGACAAACAGCATGTCTCCATTTTAAATAAATATAACATTAGTGTAATACTGTGTTTTGTATGTAATATTGCATACAAAAACTCATATCTGTAAATGCAGAATGTTTAGGCAATCCGGATATATCCTTATTTTCATGACTTCTTTTTTCTTTTATAAGGTTGTGGTGAAAACAAAGACTGAATATGAACGGGATCACAAGAAAGGAAAATTTCGCCCTCCTAAGATTGCAGAATTTACAATCAGCATCAGTGAAGGGGTGTCTGAAAGGTTCAAGGTAAGCAATAATTATTGTTGCGTATATACCACACAATATATAACACAAAAATGTAACAATTAATTGTGATTTTTTTTTTTTACTGAATTTTTATTAACAATTTCCATATACAATAAGTAAACAGAAAAAGAACAAAAATATAAACATAGTGTATAGTATACCGGATGACTATCAGTACATCAAATAGGATCCTACAAGTAACATATTTGAAAAATAGCAACAAAATGTAAACCAAACAATATAATCCCATATGGCAATATGGTAAGTGATGAATGTCCACTATACACAGAATATTAACAAAAAGAGTGTAAACATGACAAATTGGGGGGGGCACCAAAATGATGAATAATAAGGAGCTCATATAGTCAAATTAACACTTAAACCTGTAAATGAGCATAATAAGCGTCCCAGGATTCCCAGATCTCTTCAAATTTAGCAACATTATTTCCGGGGAGAGCAGTAAGATATTCCATCAAACGAACCTCCTGGACACGAGTATGCAAGTCCTCCAAAGAGGGGGGCAGTGTGGATTTTCACTTGGCCGGGATAAAAGTACGGGCCGCCACCAAAATATGTGTGATAAGCTTAGATGTGGGTTTGGGGGCCCCGTAAGGGGCAATCCCAGTAGGTGGTGGAGTAGATCAAGGGAGAACCACTGCTGAGTCACTTCTGCAATTAGCTTAATAACCCTATCCCAATAGGTATAAATAGTGGGACAGAACCAAAAAATGTGCTCCAGGGTCCCACGCTGGGATGCACATCTCCAGCAAAGAGGGTCTGCAGCTGGGAACAGCCTGTACAGCACATCCAGCATGTGATACCACCAGAACAAAATTTTGTACAAATTTTCTTTGTAATAACAATGTAGTTTTAAAGCACCTTAACAGACATTTTACCAAAACCACAATTTATTTGAATATTTAAACAATAATACATATGCCAACATTATTAGACATACATGGCATTCATTAGAGTCTCATCTCATCTTTCAACACGTTTCCCAAGATGTGCATCTTGAGGAAGGAAAAATTATGAGACTAGTATGTCCTGGTTGCAATCCTATATCTTCTGCTTCTGGGATACAAAGTTTTGCCGGTTGCCATGTTAACCCTATATGATGAATTGTCCTATAGAGCAGTGGTCCCCAACCTTTTGGACATCACGAACCAATAAACTTACCGACTCCGGACCATGCATGCGAGTGTGTCACTCAAACGTGAAGAAACTTTGCCCATAGTGATGTCATGATGCCAGAACCCGCCCACTCTCCCATGCGATGTCTCCGGGAGATGTGGTCCAGGTCCGTCTTCTGACCCCGCTGTTGGTTGCACTGGCCAGAGCCGCGGACGACCAAAATTTTCTCGCAGACCACAGGTTGAGGACCGCTGGTCTCCATGCTCTTGCGGCCCAGCTGTAAGATGTTGTGATTAATAATTGTATCTAATAAAATGGCAATACGGATAGATAGATAGATAGATAGATAGATAGATAGATAGATAGATATTATTTTGTCCTTCCAGTTGGTGGAGATATTGTTTTTTGAAGGACTTGATGCACAGTAGGTTACAAGGTCACCAGAATTTTAGTAATAAACTTGGCATTGTGATGAAGGAAGGTAATGTTAAATATGGTATTCAGGTCTTTAATAATAAAGTGTAGTTTATAAATCTCATGTGCCTCCATTCTCTCCAGTCACTGTGGTGGCACCGCCATGTTGGATTGTAGTATTATGTGGTGTGTCAGGCACAGATGTTGCCCTACAGACAGAGAGCTGGACATGAGAGGGAATGTCAGACTTGGCATCTGTTCTTTTGTACTAATTTTTTCTCACCAGGCTTACTAGTTCATTCTTTATTTATTCACCAAAGAATATCGCAGTCAGTAACACATAACCATTCTACAATCCTACAAACTTTTTATAGTTACATGCTTGAATATTAAAGGAGAGAATAATGATATTTTAGATGATGTTTTAAAGAAAAAACAGCATAAACCATCCTTTTGTAGTAGTTTTAATAATGGTTTTATAATAGTTAAACGTTTTATAATCCTTTAATTTATGCATATGGTGCATAGGCTGTGGTTTTAGGATACCTTGCTATAAGTCATTTGAGAACTGGTACACCCTGAGTAAGAGTGAGAATGGAGCCACATTTACTTGCATGATGTGGTCACCAGAGAGGATAGAACCTTCTTACCTGCATCAATGTAAGGCCAATGTGACCCACACCATCCCATGCTTCTTGTTTCCACCCTTTTAGATTCTTCTGTTACTTTAAAACACTCTAGGAGATGTTGTGGATGGAAATAATGACTTTCCAGTTGGAATCTACCTACACCATGTTTCTTCAATCTATTGGTAAGGGAATAACAAGGTAATAAGAAAGAATTATTAGGACCCAAGGAACCTTGATAATGAACAAGGTTAATACTAATACGAATTAGGTTCATAAGTGAGTATCAATTGTGTAGAGAAGAAAAAATTGTGGACAGAATACTTTTTTCATAGGGTAAATGTGCTTGTACACTGCACTACAGCTCTTTACTTCTCAACTTGCTCTCAGCGGGCAGGGGGTAATTTAGATGTGACCATGTTGCTCTAGTAGGAAGAACAATAAATGTCAGATGACATTTTCCCTGGATTAGATTGAAACCATGTGGGACAGGACTTGTAGTTTACATGAAGTAGTTGGTGAGCATTCCTCAAGCCACAGTGAACAAGAAACTAAAAGCCAAGAGAGCACATGGCCTGAGGATAGGTGCACAGTTACAACCAAGGTAGAAATGTATCTTTCAAAACTGAAAAGTTCAGTTCTCAAGTAAAGCTTATAATTTACTCGAATCTATGTGAGTGCTAATAGAATTTACCATGTTTTAGATTTGGTTGGGAATCAAATTTGAACAAAAGATTATAATAATTATAATGGCCTGATGTATTCTGAAGGCTAAAGGATGGTTGTTAAATGTACCAAAAACTGCAAGTAAAATGAATGATGAGATTAGTGACATTATACACAATGACAACATTCCCTTCTATGCACTTTCATCCAGCATGTTGTTTAAAAGGTTTTAAAGCAGCATGTTATTTACACATTTTGCCAAAAATGCATGTTCCATAGTGGTAAATGGAAACTAAACTATTCACAAATGATATACTGTGTTTTAATGTATTCAGTTGCTCATTAAACACAGAAAGTACTTACTCTATAAAGACTACATGAAGAAAAAACATGTTAAATATGTAAAAATGTGCCCAAAAAACATATAACCATATGAAGTATATTAAAATATGTAACAAAACATTCTGGTTATCATGGACATTAACTCATGGAATGAAATTGTTGAAATGACTCAAGGGTAAACACATAGGTGCAAATGCAGCCTGGAGCAATGTATATTCAGGGATCTCTAGAGATCTATAATATGTTTTTCTGTAATAAAGTGGACAATTCTTTCTTAAGGGTTTTATTCTTGGCCCTCCTTCACTACTAAGACTGTCTTGGGAAGGACATAAAAAAGTAGTGCTATAGGGATAAATTAATTGGCGTTGTCATGGTTGTCCTCTGTATTGCACCATGGGTGGGTCCCTTCCACCATGGATAGCCTTGTTTTGGTTGTGCAGTGTCGGGGTTTGCTTGGCAGATATCCTCAGAGTTCAATGTATCACTAAGTGGAGGATTAGGTTGACAACCTCAGAGGTTCTACGATCAAACAAAAGCAAGCAATGGCCATCGTATATGTTTTCCTTACAGGTCACCTTTAATTACAGCTTACAGGTAGGGACTCAACAAACATTTGCCGTATTTGAGAATACTTACCACTTTTGACCACACACATTTTAATCCAGTCATTAGAATTGTTCACCAACCTCTCAAATTTAATTGAACACGAATATCAGCAAAATCATTTAATTTTGTCTTGTATTTTAATCAGAAAATTAAATAATAAAATCCTTTGTGACCTAATAAAAAGAAATATGCAAACGTAGAATAATGAAAGATATGTAAATAAAATGATGATAGCAGTGTGATCTTACCCAGAGCAGCCTTGCTTTATCTTGTTAACATGGGGGAACCCTTGAAATAACATTCCGGTCTTCAGGTAACCGCTACTATAATTACTATATTCACATCTCACAGTATATTAGTGTGGGAGTCATTGGGAAGAATTCCTCTTACATTGCTGGTCATTGGGAAGAATGTCACCCTTGCTGATAGCCAAATCAGATTTCTCCTTGCTCAAGGAACTCCTAGAACCCTCTGAAGCAACCTCAGGGTTCCACAGAAGCCTGGTTGAGAAACACTGTCCCAGGGCTTGTCTGTTACAGTAGACCCAATTATAATGCTAAAACACCAGAATACATTTTTAACTACTACACAGTGATAAAAGTTTTGTAAAATTGTATTTATGTCTCTGACCCCATTAAGTAGATTTTTCAACTTATTCTATATAAAATATATTCCCCAATAAAAGAAATTGTTCTAACCCCCTTTCCCAAATTGGTTTGTCCTTTGGGTTCACATAAAGAGGATTTAGATCCTTTGTAGCTAGTGAGAAATATATTTCAATAAAAGTTTTGTAAAATTTGTATTTATGTCTCTGACCCCATTAAGTAGACTTTTCAACTTATTCTATATAAAATATTTCCAATAAAAGAAATTGTTCAGACCCCCTTTCCCCAATCTAATAAAAATTTTAGTTTGGGTCCCTATTGTTCTCAAAATTGTCTTAGCAGGGACGGGGACTTTCTACCATCCAAAAATATTTTGCTGAATGTGAGCTTTCAAATTTGAAGACAGAAAAAGTTTAGTCTTAATACTGGTATTTGGGTGTAAATATCCATTATTTTTGTACATGGAATACAATAGGGGGCAACACTAGCCAACTGAAGAAATATGTGGCGACTTGGTACATTGGCATCCTAAGTGTTGGGTATCTTAGGGGTTGTAGGACACAAGCTTTAGCAGGAGCTAATGTGATCTTTGTGAACAAAGCCAATAATTGCAGTGTCGTCAGGATTTATCTAATTGTGGCATATCAGAATCAGAATTTAAGTCCAAGAAGTAGATGCTGACCCAGGATAATGTCAGAACAAAGATGGCTCCATATGGAAGAAAAGCAGATTATGAGGGAAGACGTGTGACCTTGACGGGTTACACATTACTTATCATTCTTGCATCTTTCCTGAAAAATATATCGGATGCCTGGTTTACTTTATGGAAGCAAATAATGTGCAATAAACTGGTAGAAAAAAGCCAGAAGTCATCCACATTCTCATATTTATAACTCATTATATAATCTTTATATTACCAGGGATAGATTTGATTTATGAATCCAAAATGCTTCGCTGGCATTTCCGAGTATCTCCTAGTGTAGTATGACAGAATTAATCTATAAAATATGGACTATGGAGGTCCTATGTTTTTCCCAGCATGAACTGCAGAGATTCAGGGAAGAGTGCTGACTATGGACAACCGATACACATATATATTTATAAATTTAGTAATATCCTCAGGGGGTACAGAGCGGTTTAGTGATTACAGTAATATGGCACCGGCTGAAATCTTCACTTCCGGCAATATCCAGGTCAGCTGCACAGCAGTAGCGCACGTACGCGTACGTCAGTAACCGTTAATAAGACTATTTGAAGCATTAGCTAATATACTTTTCTGGGGTAATGACACTTTTGATGTGAGGCCCCCAGACATCCATGCCACTTGATTCCTAACCGTACATTTGTCAGCGTCTCAAAGTTGACTGTACACAGGGCTCGCGCTATTGATTTGCGGAGGAGTGAAGGTAGCGGCTGGGGAAGGAGACGTAATTATATTGTCATGGGGCTGATAATCAACTGTACAGAGTTCTTTTCGGTCTAAAATATTTACAGGGAGACTGTAGTGTTTGACATAATATTGGTTAAATGCCATGGAAATGTTCCAATGCAGCCTTTCTCAAACTTTTTACCATGGGGGAACCCTTGAAATAACTGTCATGTCTTCAGGGAACCTACTGCTACTATAATTACTATATCCACAGATCACAGTACATTGGTGTGGTGGTCAGTAGGAACAATGCCTCTTACACTGCTGCCCATTGGGAAGAATATCACCCTTACAGATAATTGGTGTCACTTAAATTGACCTTAGAGGCAGAAATTGCTCAATGACCCTCTATCAACCTCTGGGAAAAATCTGGTTGAGGTCACTGATCTAATGAGTGATGCTCATGCGTTCAAATAGACTCATGATGCTGAACATATGGCAATGATGTGTTTGCGGAGCTCCCTAAACTACTATACTGATTGTAGATGTCATGGCTAAAGATCACACACCTTCTGGCCATGAATTGTGGTCGTGTACATGATTGTACATGTGTATATGATTTGTATGCACAATAGAAGATCACCAGAAGGAATCTGTCCAAATGAATCACAAAGAATCAGTGTGGATAATCATCTTTTTATATCATTACTGAAAGATTATCTAATGTGTCAGTAATAGTTTCTGTTCAATGACAATTATCCAATGTGTGTACGTTGTTTTACAGATTGCAGTAGAATACTGATCTCCCCTCCAGTCGGTAATCTGTGTACTGAAAGTTTACCTCTGGGTTACCCCAATGACCCCCAATAAAGGGGCTGTACAGCCCAAATTGATTCAGAGTGGTGCTTTATCGTTATCAGTAACGCTGTGTACTGGGCCCCTTTAGGCCCTGGAAGACTGGAGACATCTAGTTGCCTAAATAGATTGTTATAAGGCTCATCACATAAAGGAGGTGAATACTGCAGTTGCATCTGATTTTTTTTTTAATCTGCTAAAAGATTTTTAAAACATAGCCTGGAAATGGACTTTAATGCAATCACTCAAATATGAACACACAAGGTAAAATCCTTCACATCAAACATATTGAAGAAAAAGCTGAGATTTGACTTGTACAGTCATTGTTGGTGATGTTCAACTTGGATACTAGGTCACTGCAGTAAAAAACCCCATTGTACAAGGACTATGTTGGCTGTTGTGTGCTATCCTTATACCCAGCTTCTGTTGTCCTTTTTTCCCCAACATATTAGTCCATATTGTACAGTTTTTGGCACCACTATCATGTAGAAGTGTTAGGTGGACCAATCTCTTTGTGCATGAAATATCATGCATACTAAGTTTCTTTGCTGGGAAATACAGGATATTGTAGAAACACAATGTAAATTTTGCCAGCTCTGTACACAATCCATTAATTCATTGCAATCAATCAGCTTCTGTTTTTGATACTCTAAGCTATTATCAATTGGGAAGAGGTACAAGCTTGTGATGAATGCACAAGAACTAAAGAATATTTAACACAGTGCATAGCCTTTGTGTCCATGCAGTCTCTGAGTCACAAGAGCAAATAATTGGGAATAATGGATAGACCAAGTCCTTTTTATAAAAGGGTTGGCGCATATCACACATATTGTTATGGTGTGTTGGAGTTATGTTTTTTTTTCCACTCTGGCATTGGTAAACTACCCCTTTGGCAGCACCTGGCTTCCTGTGCAATAGCTTCTTATTAACATTACAAATGGTTGGACTTTGGGCAAATCAATGAATAGCCAAAAAGAAGATTAACCCTCTGCCCACTTCTATAGACTTCAATAGGTTTTGATGCAAAGTTCAAAAAAGTTGAGCATGATTTCCAAAACTTTTCATCACCTAAACCTAGAAAGATTTGCTCATTCTCAAAGAGGTAAAAATGATCTCCTATATAATGCCGGTGGTTTGCTATAGAGTGCCAGCACAGACAAAAATACCAAATTACTTACGCGTTTTAGGCAACTCATGGGGTGGGGAGGGGAAATGAAAATGTTAAAGTGCTTATCGTTGTAACAATGTTTATTTATCTACCTAAGGGTGCAAATCATGCATCGGAGGAGGGCCAGAGGTACCCTTGCTAAGTTATTAATTGACTTTCTGATATGTGGTCTCTATGGGTTACTGCCTTTCTACAAAGTTATTGCACTTTGAAAGATCTTACAATAGCCTGCTAGTACAATAATCATATAATTTATATGTCATATGTAGGCATTTTATTACAGCAGGGTAAGTTTCTATGCCACATAGATGCAGCTATCCCTTTGTATGCCAAATAAGCTGTTATAGATGTTGCAACGGTGTGACATATTAGAATGTGTGCCCATGCTTTTCGCTGTGGGAGTCGCTGAGCCTGCCATGTTGCTATGATGTGCTGCTAGGTAACGGCATCACACGCAGAATTTGGTAAAGCTCCGAGCCTGTCGGAGGAGTCTAGTAGCTTGCAGCTCCATCTTAGGAGGCTTTCATGTGTGATAGAAATGGGAACGTTTATTGTGTGGTTGCACTTTGAGCTAAAGACAGCAATGACGTCAAATATAAAAATATTCAGGTAGAATGATTGCAGAGATGCATTGCGGAGCTGTCGTCCTCTGTCATTCGCCTTATCCATTGGTATATTCCCCAATCCTAATAAACATGGGAGAATGAATAATGGATGACGCTTCATAAATATGGTAATTAAAAGGGGTGTCGTCTGGAGTTACCTCCTGGGTCCTTGTTAATTGAGACTCATTGTGCTCACTGCTGCTGTTGTTGATTTCAAGAGACCTCAAGGATGTTTTATTAACAAAGGCAAATATTTAGTGTAATTAAATGAGGGGTTCAAACTACATATTTGTATTGTCCGAGCAGCTGTGTAATCCTGGTTTGTGTGTGCTGGAATAATCCATTTTGCTTGTCCATGATGTCCTGTACTGAATCAGATTATGGCGGCTTTCAGTTGTGGATGTAATATGGATGCTATTTACCAATATTGTAGTTGGTTATTAAATAAACACTTAGGCGATAGCATATTCTGGTGGTGGCTACCATATGCCATGGCCTAGGGTGGTAGGGCTCTTTTTTTTGTTGACTGTTAGTAACCGTAGATCTGTATAATAAGATGTCCTGGGGTGCCAGCCTGAAATCCATCCAGGTTATCATTGTCCCTGCAGTATACCCATTTCCACTGGTGGAATTTTATACTGCATACTAACCACTCACATACTAACTCATACTAACCACTCAAATCAATTTTTCTGTAGACCTGGACCCAAACCGTGGTCACTATTAGGTGTCAAAGTCGTGTGATTGGGCTTTTTTTACCCCATTTTTTTAATTACTTGGAATGAATGTTATTTTCTCTTGCTTTGTTGTCTCGAAGCAACGTGAGTATACTGCACATTTATAAAGATCACCGCTTGCTTTTTAAAGACCATACTGCTGCTTTATAAAAGGAGGTACAGGGTGGACAGTCTATTTCCGCCTCTATGCTCAGTGTAGCTGGATATGGCTATGGCATTGGATCCCACTAGTGTAATATATAGAGGGCATGCCAGAAAGCAAATTAGTGATAGCTTGCCAGTATCAATCTTGCTAACAGACAAATTACCTTTTCTTTTGGAAGGAAATGAGATTTTGGAGAATTTGGAGGCAATAGTTATCAATTACATTGCAATACATATGGCCATCTATAGATTTACCAACAACTCTTTACTGTAAGGGCCTTCCTAACCAATAATTAATTTGGTAAAGGAGATTGTAAAGATTGTATCTGTATCAGATGGTAATTCCAAAACTGAGGAAGTATAGTGTACTGGCTAACAAAGGCCAACGTTGGTGTATTTTATCAAGCTAATATTTTTCAAGTTAAACCTTCGTAGGAGAAATATAAGTGTCTTCATTCACAGCTCGCTTCTTAACATGCCTTGGCTTTAATACTTAATTTTGGATTTAATGTGGAAATAAACTCACCTCTCCTGACTCCATTATGACACCGACATCTTAACCCGCTTTTTTTCTGGGATTGGAACTTTACCCATCTTGATTGGCCAGGCAGGAATTACAATACCTTATAATGTTTATGTTTATTTGTTCCTGGCACCCAGTTTAGTTGCACCTTAAAATATATCTAAAGCCACAACATTTAGTTTATAATAGCTGTTTTTTTTTTTTTTTTTCAAATTTAAAAAAAAATATTTTCTCTAGACACAACAGGGAATGTCTCCAAAGGAAAGGATTTACTCACTTAAACAGTGTCTCCATTTAGAGGTTTTCCTAATTCACAGTTCAGTGAATTCAAAAACTCAACTCAAAATGAATTATTTTGGACCATGGCCTCCAGATCTAATCTAGTAAATCGCTTCATCTGGGGCACAAACCACAATTAAAAAATAATGAAGGTTTGAAACATCCCATACTTCATATACAATTTAAAGTAGAACTTCAGGCAAAAATATTATGATAAAATAAACAGCCTATTAAAACATAAAAAAGAAAGCCAGCATTGGATGCAGTATTTACCTTTAATTCAAAGAATTTCCATTGAGCACTTTTTTCCATTAGACATCATCAGTCTAATGGTCTGCACCTGGCAACTCATTTCCACTGTGCTCAGGTTCTCTCTTAGACATATCTTAGCCTGTAAATAGGCTGTGAAAGAAGAAGCAGCACAGCACATGAACCATTTAGCTCTTTGTACTGCTTCTTCCTCCCACACTCCAGTCCTGCTGCACAGGGATTGCATATCATTACATTTATTGATACATGGAATACAAAGCTGCATTCATCCATACTTTGTTTTTATATCTGCATAGAGTTTAGCTTAAAGCATAGGATCACTTTAAATTGATTAAGAATATCTTGTAATAAAGACAATGTATATGTTTGCTGACTTATTATTATATATAAGATCCAGTAGTAGTTTCTATGGCAATGTCAAGCGGAATAAGAATGCATTAAGTGGACAGGGAAAAGGCTGTGCTCTGACAGAAATCTGCAGATATATATGGATCTGTTAGTAGGATCAATAGTATATTCCCCAATGTCTATTAAATTCACATGTATACCATACAATCTAGCCATCTCTCATTTAAATTGTGCAGAGGGCATACATTTAGTCTCCAAACGATGCTGCACGGGTATAAAAATCCCTTTTTTATCTTAGAATGCACTGTATTTCATCCATTAATTCTTCTAGATAAAACTAAAAATAAGTATTTATGGCAGAAGGCAATGTATAACATATGGCAGAATACAGGACCGAGAGAAAAGCCTCCTCCTCATACTGCAGGCAGCTGTTTTGTACGCTGAATGCAGCCTGTCATTTAAATTAAAGCGTACACAGCCTCCTATAACAACTGCCAAGGCATTCTAACACCAGGTATTGTGTCCCTGGGACAAGGAATCAGCAGAAACGTCCCCAACGGCAAATCACCAGAGACGGGTGCTTAGGATACATTTATCTAGTTTTTGTCCTTTGTTAACATTGCATTCCCACTGGTTTGTATGGATAAAAGCAGCAGAAATACAGAAGAAAAGGCCTTGTTGCATTTACAATAATGGAGTGTGATGCATGACAATAGTAAAAGAAATGAAAGACAGCAGTCTAATGCTCGACCAAAGATCCAGATCCTTTCTGCAGAGAGCTATTTGTATTATATAGAAGGTTTCAGATACAGACTTGGATTGTCATTTTGCAATCACTAAACTGGGAATTTTTGACCATTACACATAGGAGCCAATCAATCTGAAGGTTCAACTTACCATATTGTGTAACATTGTATGTATGGGAGAACATGGAGAATTAAACACAAGATCTAAGTTCTTTAAGACATGCCACTTGGACACATTCACTAAAGTTTTGGGCAAATGACAACCATCATACCCAAAGCTGATTTTGGTTAGTTCGGTGTTTGCATATCTTTAGATGGCTACCACACACAGCACATCTGCTCCATCACTGTGGTAAAACTGCAAGCAGCCTTGCTACTTTCCTCTAGGATTCTGGATATTTTAGATGTTACAAGGATATGCTTTTATTTTCAGTGGAGAAATTTCCCTTTACCTTAAGACAGTTTCCCTAAAGCTCATACTTTACCCTAACGTCCTCAGCATCCCCCGAGGAAGTCTGTCGGTGAAACTCGTTGGTACAGGAGATGTTTTAGCATCTTCTATTTATTTTGAATATAGCTAATGGGTTGTCTATTCTATTATTCCATCTAATCTTCTCTTTATAGGGATTTCCTTGTATAAACCAAAGGTCATATTTCTCATGATGTTATAACGGGACTGACCTATGCTAAATGTTTGTAATTTTGCTACAAAAGAAAATCATTTATCATGATTGCATGTGACTTTTGATATTTAATACACCTTTGATTGCAAAAAAAACAAAAAAAAAAAACAATCTTTCATTTTTTATCTATAGATGGCCATAATCATTAAATAACTTTCAGGTCTTGGTGTCTTCAAAGCCAAGGTCTGTAGAAGGCAATGTAGTCAGGTTTGCAAAATATAATAGCCAAGCATTTCAATGTGGCCTGATGTTCCAGATAATTTGTTTACTGCCATCCTGGTAGGAGAATTGACATGTACATCAGTCTTTGATCTCTTGATTTGTTAGTAGGGTTTGGGTTTCTTTTTTCTGTTTACATCAGATTTCACAAAGGATTGTTCTAAAGGTGGAGCAGTGAAGCATTTTTGCTCTATAACATAGCCAAGTGGGAAGCATTTGCAGCCGTCAGGGAGATAACTATACAGCAGAAGGCACTATGGTAGAGCAGATGCCATCAGTCCGACATCTTGGACAGCAGCATCAAGGCCAAGACTACTGTCTTCAATATGGATGTTCTTGATTTCATGTGCTTTCCTTCATCATGGACAGGACATCACAAGACCATCGATCTATTACTGTTTGTTGGAGCCTCAGCTATGTGAGCAGCAGGGCACTGATCTCTCCTGCAGAAGAACTTCTGATTCCTAATAGAAATCTGTCAGATCTATTCAACCCCATCCCATGCTCCATGTACATGATTCTTTGTCCCATAGTCCTAGCTGCCTGTACTGAACCATTTTCATTACCTTCAGACAAGTGCATAGAAAATGACTTGGGTTCACAGACAACTGTAAACATTTTACTGCCATATTCTTTCAACAACAGTCATCCAGCTTCACAACTCAGGCAACATATGTCTCAAGGATTCTTATAGAATCACTTTTTTTCTGGGCCAGTTTTTTAACCAGTTCGTCTTAGTACTTTGTACATAGGTCACACTCAAGGATTTTTGGGGGAGCACAGCTCCATTGGGTTTGGGAAAATCCAAACATTGAGAGATCAAAAGCCAAACCACCCCCCACTGAAGTAACACACCACCTCCAAATGCTGAGAGCAGCCACACATAGACTATAATATTCATATATAATAGGCCATATTCATATAGACCTTAAAACTCTAAAACTCATACTTTGCTTTAAATAGCTCAGCCACCACATAAAACATAATATAAATGGTATTGAAGAAACATTATGTTTAATAAGCTAGTTCTAAATGATAACAGCATGTGGCATAGAATGTCAAAACCCAAGCCATTAGCAATAAACAGTATCCCATTTTAATAAATCAGCCTCATATTGTCCTTTTAATAATACACCTTTGAAATGTATCCTAAGAGTTGTGTAAAGCCAGACACTAAATATTTATGAGTGCCTCTCACCATTATTCTAACCCTATATATGATTTGCTGTTCCTCTGCTTTTAGTGTAATAGAACTTTGTTATTTACTTACTGGGTGAAGGTGAACTTTGTGACTACAGTTTTTCTAGTAGGTGTAGCACAGGAATAATGTTATGGTACAAGAAGGAAAATATACCTTCTCTAAGTATGTAGGTGGATTTTATAGCAAGCTCTAACCGGGTATTTTATTCACATTTACCCAAATATATATATTTATGTTTTCAGAGCCCAGGAGAGGATTTATTGCAAGAATGCTAAGGTCTCCTTTCACATAGTACATATTAAGTCTGAGGGAGATGGAAATGTGCCAATTTGTATTTCAATTTTCCCTGAAATAATGCAATATAATATCAAAGCTGGTGTGATATGGATCTTTTTTTATACAAAAGCATGGGCAATGCAGGGTAATTAAATAAAGGAACACAGTACAGTATCCCATAGCAAGGAAATTTTACCTTTAGTTGCTGCATTTAAAGCAGACCTATCAAAGCTAAATGGTTGCTTTGAATTTGTTCTAACCTCATTATTGAGGTTAGAACAAATCTAATTATTGCTGCTGCGATAACTCCTGAGGGGTAACCCTGCAGCTTCCTTGGGCATTTAAACCACATATCACAGGAGGTTGCAGGATACTTCACATGCACTCTAAACCTTGTTCACATAGCTCCGCTATCCATCTTTTGGCACCGGGCAAGGGAAGTAACATGCATGCCCCCAATCCGTAGCAGCTGAAGAAATTCTCCCAGCAGTCCCTGTGCCAGCCATTTCTTCATCTCAGGAATGTTGTGGACTTTTGCATTGTTGCATAGCTCCGTGGGGTGTTTTGTTGTGGGTGTTACCCACCAATCAGTTTTGCACAGGGGCCCACTGTTGGCTGTGTCCACCACTGTATGTAGGATCTGTAAAGAACCTACAATTATTGATTTACAGAAAAATTGTTAGACATTTAAATGGCAGTCATTTGGATTTTTTTGTTTTGCATTTTTTGCATAATGTTATGTGTTTTGTATTCTTCTTAACTTTCTTTCATTTGAATCTTTGTATTTTGATTGAAAATGCTTTCCATTTGGGGAAAGCCTAAGTATTAGCTCATGGCTGTTGCCTTGCAGTAGAGCCCCAGCTTTGGGTTAGGTACCCATGTTTTACCAATTTATACGTTGGATTTAACCCCCTAACCGCTAAGCCCGTAATTTCTCGCACTAAATATTTTTGCTCTTTTGGTTAACCCCGTATTTTTTCAAAAAAAAAAAATTCATGAAAACCTGTGACGCTTTTGGAACAGAAATCTAGAAATCAGTGTAACGCTCAGGTGGTTAAGAAAACATCAATGTTTTTGATTGGGTTGTAGGTTGAGTGAGGGTGAAAATTAATGGGGTCAGGTCTGGTGTGAGTAAAAAAAAATGTGAAAAAACATCTCATCTCTTGCTCCTATTTATGGACACATTTTAAAGTAAAATTAATGTCAACATCACAATCTGAAATAACATAAATCCCATAGTACAGACCCATAAAAATATTACCCTATATGTATATTCCCCAAGATGGCCATGGGCACAAAACCAACCACTGCAGCCCATATCCATTTTTTCTGTTACATACAGTATGTAATAGAAGGAATAGAAGAAAATGAGTGAGAAAGAAAATGCAAGACCCTAAGGCTGTCCAGCCAGTGGCATTGTGGCAACTAGCCCAGTAGTCTATGTAGTGTGAATCCAGCCTCTATATTAATCATTCATGGCCCATTATGTAAGTTGGAGCAGAGAAGTGAAAAGACAGCTATAGGGTTTATGGTCTTCCTACAGTGGTGTCATTCTCTTGGCTATGCAATACCCTTGCAGGACTGCAAAACAAAAAATAGAAAATAATGCACAGAAATAAATATCACCTGGCTTTTTTTTCTGCCATTGGGTAAAATAGTTTATTTATTCCAACTGTTTATTTAACTCCTATTTATTTAACTATTTAGGCTGGAGTCCCTCCTATTTAGCAATTCAGGAGCCGCTCTGACCTCTTGTTATTTGTTTGCACAATTCACGGAAATAGCTTAATGGCTAATATGAATTCACTACGGCAATTACTGATCAGCTACTATTAGCATAAGCACCCTCCAGCTGAAACACCTGATTACATTTATTTTATAAACTCAATTTACATACATTACTTACCTGCTGACGCCTTCACTTAACAGGCTATCCTCTAAATTCTACATTACAAGGAACTAAAACACATAGTGATCATTTTTTCCTATTGCACCACCATGGAAGTCTGGTTGCTACGGGTTACCGTTCACTCTGCTTTATTAAATAAGCCCGTTGTGGGTATTTAACACTGACACCAGCAGCGCAGATCTCATTATACAATAATGAATGGAAATAATAAAGCAGAGATCAAACAGACAGCAGGTATTGCTTCCTATAAATACAAATACTTTATGGCTATTGCAAATGTACACAATTATAGTGAGTGATTGCTGTTAATGGTGCTACAATCTGCTGTAAAATGTCTGCTGCTATTTACAACGTATGAAATAGTCATAATAAATGTGCTGCTGAGCTGTAGATGGGTCACACATATATAACGATTTGGTCATATATAATAAAAATGAGATGCTATTGTAATTTTCTGGTTTACTGGTTTTACCCAAATAGTTTTTTACCATTTTAATCTGAATGAAGGCTACAAAACTAAGTTTTACTTAAATAACAGTTCGATGGGTCCCCCCCCCTCCTGTACTGAAATTGCTTGCTCTGATATAAATTCTTTCCTTCTGTATCCCAATCTTCGGACATCTTACAGGTGTATCGGACATCGCACAGGAATATATCAGTTTTGGCATGTGCAATAGAAGCCCAGATTGCAGGGTATGCATGGGCAACTCAGCGAAATTTCACAGCTGGGCAGATAAGGAGAATTATTGCAGGAGGGACATTGCCTCCTGCAATAAACACCTGCTTGATCTCCATTTTTTAAAGTGGGACTTTAGTTCCATTTTAGGTCCTATTCACAGACTACCAGTATACCAGCATTTCATCCCAAAACCCCTTTACTGCAACCATGACCCAAACAGAATTGGCTAGCTGGAAACTATTCTTATAGCGTAGACGTGTCTCATACCTAATCCTAGGCAGCTCAGACATATTTTACCTTTATCTGCTACATTTATATTTTTATTGCCACAACTAGAAGTTAGGACACAAAGTGATGTGATTCTCTCTTTTCTACAGGTCACCGTCCTCGTTTTGTTTGCTCTGGCATTTTTGGCTTGCATCGTGTTCTTGGTAGTCTACAAGGTGTACAAGTACGACCATGCCTGTCCTGAGGGATTTGTGCTGAAGGTAAGAGAGACACAATCAGCTGCATCTTATGATGATATCATGAAGTGTCTTTGTTTTAGGATTATTTTGCAGAGTTTAAAGTATTTATAAAACTTTTTACCTTCTTTTTGCTGTTAGTGTCCTATTGGGTAGATTCTGATTTACTTCTCATCCTGTACACACAAATCCCCCTTTAAATGCTGTAACCAGAACAAATGTCTCCATTAGAAAATGTTCCCCTTTTACCGAAGGATCGAGAATAGTTTTATCAATGTCATTGAAGCAAAACTAATATATGTGAGATGTTTCACCTAACATTATTTCCAATGCTACTCAGTTTTATGATATTCATACATTACACTGCTATTTTAAGTCTTACTGAATGATCATCACATGGTGAGATCCTTCCCTTCTTGTTCCAAGTACACCTGACCTGTTTTATGAAGGTTCAATAGAATTATAGAAGCTGTGTTTGAAAGGTCTGAAACTTTAACGTTCTTCCTTTCTCTAACTGGACAGAGACAATGTAAATGTCAATACATACCTTGACTCCTTTCGTAAGCTGTTTTACCCCTAAAATTATGATGTCCCCTGATAGTTATATAGTTAGGTTGAAAAAAGACATAAGTCCATGAATTTCAACCACTAGGGAAATAAACATCCCAGATAAAAACACTATAGACTAAGCCGATCCAGAGGAAGGCAACAAAAAACCTGGTTCAATGTGTTCAAACAGGGGAAAACAATTCCTTCCTGATCCCGTGGGGCAATCGGATGTTCCCTGGATCAACAGTTTCTGTTATCTTCACTTTACAACTAATACCCAGTTATATTCTGTGCAAATTCTGATACAGTCTTTAGTGTAAGCAACAACTATTTCACCCAAGGGCTTCATGGAACCTTGTTTAAGGAAAATAAAATTAAGTTGCTTAGCTTGCTTTGGGCTACATCTGAGTTTTGCTGTATCAGTAGTTTTAAGACCTTCTGACTGTGACGTCAGGGTACACAGGAGTTAGATTTTACTGCTAGCCTTTATAGTGCATGCAATGGTTAATTGGTGGTAGGGAATGAGTTAGGGTAATGCAATGGTCCAGGGCTGAGGGTTTTAAGATCAGTGCTAGCAAGTTTAGTTGGAGTTTAAAGGCTTAGGTTAGGTTTTAAGAGTTAATTGTAGGAGTTAGATAATGTGGTATAGCAAAAACGTACTAATTATCTTGGCCTTCAACCTAAATCATCAAGGTTGGGTTACCAATAGGAGATTGGCTAGACATGAGCAAATTTAGACAAATAAAAGATTCCCTCCATCTCTAGCTTGGCAAAGCTGTTGGCAGCAGCATTGGGCATAGTTTCATTTTTCTGTCTGTCTCTCAGGTGGCAGATTTCAAAGCAGAACTAAAGGACAGAAAGACAGGACCATGCATCTCACCACCTTTGATTTACTGCAGCTACTTCTTTCTAACATGCACTCAGACAGTGGCTGCACGGCATTTCTCAGGGCCAATTTCTTGATTATAATGATGATGACCATGTCTACATAATCAATGTTAAAATGGCTACTTGTAACCTTAAATGGAAGCCTGTGTGACTGTAAAAAAGCAGGAGCGCAATCAGGGAACAGGGGCACAGCAGGTTAGCCTAATACTAGGTTCACCAGCTATTATTTTAGTAAACATAGGAACTGAATCATACTGGTAGGACTAGACGTAGATAAATCAGCTTGAGATTAATTCCTTTCTTAGGATAAATAAGGTAGCAATAAGTCTTTGTGCTCTCCTTACATATTGAGAGAGTATATTTGTAAAGGGACTAAACAACATAAAAAATGAGAGCGAACCAACCTGGTGCATTACCATAAAACTACTTCACTATTAAAAACAATAGTCAGTCTGACATTGGAGAGATTGCAGGAAGTATTGATTTTAATAATGAAGTGGTTTTATGATAATGCGCTAGGTCACTGTGTTCTCTTGTTTTTTATGTTTTTCATTATTTAATAAAAGCTGCAGATTTGAAAACACTAAAAAATGATTACTGAAATAACATGAACATGGTAAAGCTTTCATTGATTTCAGGGATTGTGGTTACATATATTCTGAAGATGAATCATACACAGCAGTGTGTTGTGAGCCATTCTACTCCTGTTTGGGCCTGAACTTGGTGAATTGGCAGGTGTACCACCAAACACGCGCTTTTTAAAGCTGGTGTGTGTAACACCTAACTTTGCCACTCCCCAACTCCCTTAGCTCCCTAGCCAGTGATCAGATCATTTAAATCTATGGATGGTGGTTTGGCATGATGAGCGAACATTGCCAGGCTAGATCCATTTCACGTTCACCAAGTTCAACACGAAGCAATGTTTACTTACAACTTCGAGTCCATTTTTAAAGAGCACACTGGTAGTGCTTCCATTTCCTTCTGTTTGTTGGGGACTGAAACTTCCTAGATAATCAGCCAACAGGAATACTACCAGTTGTGTAATGTGAACATCTACACATTGGGCAGCATTTGCATTGGCTAGTTGTCGGAGGTGGATTAACCCCTTGCCAACCATCTATCAGGAAAAATACAGCCTGCGGTGTACTTATTAGTGTTTATTTGGTTCTACAATGACCAAATGTCAGGTGTATGGATGCACCTGTGCTCAGGTAAACTACTAGACCAGCCAGTCACTGTGGTTGCAGCATCTGCATTTATGTACTGATTCCTCAGTTTTCATAAAATTAAAAAAATTAGTAAGGTCTGATTGCTGGGAAAGGAAAGAAAAATATACTGGCTGCCACTGCGATAGAGATAGATGAAGGAGCTTTCTCTCCTATTCAATCAGAGTAGAAAAGCCACCAAGCCTGGCAGTATCTTGACCTCTGTAGATATTATTGAGTGCTGAGCTGTCTAGAAATCGCTTTGTATTTACTTCTAGGTTTTTCCATGTGTTCAGTAATTGCCCTTATTGACCCCTGGCTCTGATTTCAGTGTGCATTAGAAAGCTGGTGTCACTAAGTATTTTTGAAAGGAAGTATTAAAAGAAAGTGCAGTCTTAGAAGTCTTTAAAGTACTTTGTGTTCAGCATAGAAATCTGACTTCCCCTTATTGAGTTTGTGTTATGAGCCGCTCAGTTGGGGATGAAGGAAACCTCAAATGCACATTTTATTATACAGAGAATAACACAGCATGTTGTGGAAATCAGCTCAAAGTCCCATATACACCTGGATATGAAAGCCATATCACAAAGCTCTGGACTCTTCATATACTTAATAAAAGGATGAGTGGTGTCTTAAAAAAATCTTTTTTAAACCTTATGGGGCTTATTTATAAATGTTTTCATTTAACATGCATCCAAACTATATCCAAAATGTACACATTTTTGACACTGGGTGCAATTTCAAAATGTGAATAAACTTTTACATTCATGTGATTCATACCTATTCAAATTAAACTGAATGTGAAAAATGTATGAATTTTGGGCAAAAGTCCAGTAAAAATATTTATAAATAGACCCTTGTGTATTTTGGGAGGTGGAAAATAATGAGATCCTGAGGAAGCATAATAAATAATGTGTTTCAGGTTTGCAGCATGGATTGTTAGGGCAGCTAGCCTCTGTCTCCACCTCGAGGACTGTTGGTGGTGTGCTGGACAGTTCCCTCTGCTCATTGTACAGAGCAGTGGTCACCAACCTTTTGGACGTCACGGCGCACTAGTTTAACGGACTTTGAACCGCACATGCACATGCGGTCACTCCCCCAGAGTGACGTTATGATGCCAGAACCCGGCTCAGACCTGCAATGAAGAGTGGGCGGGTTGCGTCCAGGGACACAACCCGGCCACCACACCGGAGTCTGTGATCCATACGGGAGACATGGTCTGCAGCTCTGAATGGTGCGTCCCCCCAGGAGGGTCCTCCCCCTGACCCCCCTGGGGTGTGCACCGGCCAGAGCCGTGGACCACCAGAATTTTCTCATGGACCACCAGTGGTCCACCGGTTGGTGACCACCACTACAGAGCATAAAATAATAAGGGGGTTCCTTGAACAAAGAAAAGTGCCTGCATCTTTTTTTTTCTGTTTGCACAGCAACACATGGTATTGGACACCATCAATAAATAGCACTGCAGTGCACCAATGTTTGTTTCATTTTGGTGCACTGTAGTAATGTGCGGCGCCACACTGCACGAATGTAAACTTGGCCTTGAGTAACCCATAGGATAGGCATAACAGCCAGGCAACTACCGTGTTTCCCCGATGATAAGGCAGGGCCATCAAATAAGACAGCCCCCCCTTTTCAATGCGGTCACTCCCCCAGAGTGACGTTATGATGCCAGAACCCGGCTCAGACCTGCAATGAAGAGTGGGCGGGTTGCGTCCAGGGACACAACCCGGTCACCACACCCGAGTCTGTGATCCATATGGGAGACATGGTCTGCAGCTCTGAATGGTGCGTCCCCCCAGGAGGGTCCTCCCCCTGACCCCGCTGGGGTGTGTGCCGGCCAGAGCCGTGGACCGGTTGGTGACCACCGCTACAGAGCATAAAATAATAAGGGGGTTCCTTGAACAAAGAAAAGTGTCTGCATCTTTTTTTTTCTGTTTGCACAGCAACACATGGTATTGGACACCATCAATAAATAGCACTGCAGTGCACCAATGTTTGTTTCATTTTTGTGCACTGTGTAGTAATGTGCGGCGCCACACTGCACGAATGTAAACTTGGCCTTGAGTAACCCATAGGATAGGCATAACAGCCAGGCAACTAGCATTTTGGGCTTGTTCATACAGGCAATTGGGAAGTGTTGCAGTTATCTATTTCACGTTCTTTGTTTAAATTGGAAATCCTAGCAAGCAATGCAGTCAAATGCTGACTCACCACAGTCTGGAAACTTTGGAAAATGCTCTGATCCCATTGTCTGATTAAAGGGCATGTACGACTCACGTGGGACCTGTGATTGTCTGTACAATAGCGGCCAATTCACCCAGGTGTTTGGTGGAGCTAGGCTGATATTGCAATGGCTGGACATAACCTAAAAGCTGCGTTCCACCCACATTTTCCCTTATTGTGCTTTTTGAGACCTGGACACTGCAGAGATTACATCAACATGCAGAGAAGGTTTCATTTGCTGTAACCAGCCCACACTGCAGTCACGTCTACCCTTCTAAGAGAGCGGATACTTATCCCATCGCTTCTAAATTAGTGAAAATCATTAGCAGTGAGACAAATTTACATATGCACAATTCAGAATTATTTGTATAATATTGTATTAGTTGATAATCTTTCCCACTCACTACTGACTAGTGGTCTAGACCGGGTAATATTTGTCTCATACATGTGCCTGCATGACTTATTGTCAGACTACATAAAGCTGGTAAAATATTCGGCTCACAATTGCTGCACATCCAGTAATTGGATCCCAGGAGTACATCAGGCTGAACTTATATTCCTTGACTGACAGGTTGAGAGATCAGGGCTGCCTAGAGAGTTTGGTTACAGGAACCTTTTTTTATTTTTTACAGGATATCAGTACTGGGAAAAATATGGGGCTGCCATTGCTGACCTCATTCTAAGTTATAGAAATCTGTGTCTGGCTTTAGTACTTTCTGAGTCACAGACCTAGAAAAAGCATGCAGGTTAGAAAGTCAGAAAAGTCACAATTCCTGATTTGCATCCTTGTTACAGGTCGGAGCCTCAGAAAGAACTGGAGCTTTTGGATCAGCATGACAGGCAAGCAACTTGCATCTTCAGAAGAAGGGGTCAGTAATGGTGATTTCCATATTCCCTTAGTAAATGTTACATTTAAAGAGTTCCATTTAGGTTAAAGCCCACCTTGACCCAGTTATATTCACTTTTACAGTCCTTTTCTGCAACCACCTGGCTTGACAAGGTTTCTTTAGAATGAATCTGGGAAAAGTTAGAACAAACTTCCAACAGAGCTAATGAGCCAATTAACAGTAAATTTGGCTCTAAATACTATTCTGTTGACATTGTGGCCCTTATATTGCAGTTAAGTTGGGAGGCAGAGCATATTTTAGGGTAGGCTAAACTAGGCAATTGCCCAGGGCCTTCACTTTCTCCAGGGCCTCAAATTACAGATAGCATGGGTACAGGGAGCTGGAATTCTGTGCATTTGGGGCCCCCACTTCATATACAACCCAAACCCCATTTTTCCGCAAACTCTGTTGAGAGCTATGCTATACACACTCAAAACATAACCCCCTCCTAACAAACACATCAGCAAACTGAATAAGCACTTTCGACCAAAAGAAGGCCTTATGTTGTGGCCACTGTGTTTGATGCATGTTTTGGTGTCTGGCTGTTATAGTATCAGATGTCACAAGCCATTAAATTCACAAAATATAATTCTGTGATATACATAGCTGTAATCAGTTATCACGTTTTTCTCTGATTCTTGCAAATATTGTCTGTGAACTCTTTAGCTAAAATAGGTGATTCCCCAGTTTTCATTTCTTTGCTAACACGTGCCCTGGTATGTATAGTCAATAATACTTGTTTAGTTATGCAGTGTAGTAGTCATACATATGTGCTATTGTTGATATTGTTACACATGCCTGTTAACTATGGTGACACAAGTGTTTTTCTACTACAATAAAGGATGTAAATGTTATACCTCTGTACAAACCTTACATTTTTGATTGAGACAATCATGGAAGTTTGTTGCAAGCAATGAACAGATACATGTCAAACCGTAAAAAAGATTCTATGAAGGATATAACATACCCAGTGACAAGTAGCACCAAGATGTAGGTTGTGAAATGCTTGGTTTTCTAAGATCCCTATTTTTGTTATGAAGATGATGCAATGACATGCTCCCGCTACCCTACAATCTCTTTACATTTATAAGGGAGCAACAGCAGATTGTATTGAGAGCTGTACTGTATATAGACCGGCCTTAGCTCTGACCTGGACCTTATAAAAAACAAGCACTGCAGGTCAGCGGTTCCCAGGCCATAAACTCCCAGGTGCTTATCAGAAAACACACCTGTACCTGCAGACACCCGTTGATGATGTCTTTTTAATGGATATTTTATTAAAACAGATTCCCTTCAATCACACACTGAAATATTTCATTCTAATCTGCTCCAATTATATTAGGCATATTACAAAGATCTTCCTTTATATCAATCAGGCACTGGGGAAATAAGTATTTCTCATACAGTATGATGTATGGGCTCAATAATGTATCCTTATATGATGTATCTGCTTCCGCTCAGTGTCTCTCGTCAGATCCTTTCAGTATGCTCCCAGACATGTCCACTTCTCTCTGCTCCCTAACATTCCAATCAGTCAATGTCAGCTGCAATGTCTGTGGTGCTCCATCAATAAATCACCGCTATGTAGCTAATGAACAGTATGCAGACAGCTTGTTATCAGACACACTGCAGGTAACTGATAGAAAGGAGCTTCAGGAACATTGACAAAGAAAGGGGTGTAATCGCCTCTCGGACCAAGCAAGAGAACCAGTCTAACCAGCTGCAGCCAGTACCAGCCATGAGAATGAGGATTAAGTATAGCTCATCCATAAAGAGTACTCATCTCCTACAGGAGCACATATTCTATCAATCGTGGTATGATGAGAAAAAATGGGAAAAGTTTAAATTTCAATATTCTCATATTATCCTGTATTTGTGGATATAATGACATAAATATAGACTAGTCAACACTGCCTTTAGAAGCTTTTTGGATATTGTAGATTGATATTTTAAAATTGCAAAGAAGTATAAAGCATATTATTATTATAAAACAGGATTTATTATATAGCGCTAACATAATAATGAATAGCGCCAGCACTGTACATTAAAGCGTACCTAAGGGTAGACAACCCTTTTATGTAAGGTAAAAATTCTGTTTGTTTTTAAAGTGCACCACAGCCCCCTAATTCTACAACAGGCATCCCAGGAGGCTTTTGCGTGCTCCTTCTGCACATGCCTGAGCATCCCAGACATGCGCAGAAGGAGCCTTTCGTTTGATCTCACACCGCACATGTGTGAGATAAGCAAGTTTTTTTTCCAACCTACGTCACCCGATCTCATGCCTGGGTCGGGTGACATAGGAAGAAGAACAGGAAAAAAAAGGCGAAGATGGCGGCGCCCCGGCCCGGGCACAGATGCCTGGACAACGCGGGACCCGATGGAAGACACCTCTGGATCGATCAACTGCGCTGTGGGATTGAAGGTAAGTGGATTTATTTTTTTGTTTTAGGCATTTTTGAGTTTACTTCCTCCTTAAATAGGAGTTTCAAATGACAGACAGCTACAGAGGAGGAGAGAACCCTACCCAGAAGAGCTTACAATCTTACAAACATTTACTTCTATGTAATTTGTAAAATATTAGCCAGATCTCCCCTGCTGACTTACCAAGACTGAGTGAGGTTCAGTCAATGCGGGCACGTACCCACCAGTCAATGAGATTAGGCCATCGCTAATGTCCCTAGCAGACTCCAAAGCAACAGAGCGCAGCCTCTCTGCTTGTACTGTAGGATATTAATTAGTTCAGATATTTTAAGAGCATGTCAGAACATTCTGTACTAATTAGGCCTATTTTAAAAACACAAAGGTTATGTTGTATGGAGCACATTAGACTTTTTACTGCCTGCTTTGTATCAAACCCTGAGAGAGATTAAAACGTTTTCTTGAAAGTGTTTTGGCCGATGAAAAGAAAACAAAAAATATGGTATAAAGGAAACTTTTATGTCTTCTTTTTCTGATTACTTTTATATACTGGATGTGCATATATTTGGGACATGCTTAGCCTTGTGTGGGTGATATTAGATGTTTTTATCACGGCTTCTCTTTTATGATAAATGGTCTTGCTTGGCTTAGAGCACATCTGAGATAATCAAGCAGATGTCTGCATGTACTTCTGTACGTTACATACTCTTGCACAGCTTTATGCAACCAGTAGTTACAGAGCCAGTTCCTGTAGAAGACTATTTTATTTTTACAGCTCTTGCAGTAAAAAAATACATTCCATATACAGACCCTAAACTTCTTTTGTCACAAAACATGCCTTTGTGCAATGACATTAAAGGGAAATTTTAAAAAAATACATACTTTGCAGGAAGGCTTTTATTTGTCTAAGGGGACATTAAAATTCAATTTTACATACCTTATCTTTCTGTTTCCAGCAGCCATCACTCTCCTATTCCCTCACTTCAGGTTGAGTGGGTCCTCGGCGTCCTCTCTTATAATGCCTGACTGTGCAATGTAAATGAGGACATCAGAGTGCCTGGGACCAATGAGGTGGTAAAGGAAGAAAACTGCTAGGCACCAGTCATACAGAGGTGGAAATGTGAGATAAAAATGACTTTTTATGTTCTCAGAAACAAATTTACTCCTGTAGTTTTTGCAGAGTTCATCTTTAAAGTTACCAGCATTACACCTGTATTATACGGTACCAATTTTGTAAACTGCTTCTTGTCAATCAGTTCACATATTTGTTTCTCATAGCTGTGGTTCTCTGTGCACCTTATTTATTTAGTTGTTAATTTGTGACCTTTCTTCAATTCTGCAACATCATTTTATTATGAGCTGGTGGCTAAAACTAAAGTGCAAATTAAAGAAGAGGTCTTACAAGAACAATGCTTTGTGTATGAAATATATGGGTTGATTTACTAAAGCAACAGTGCATGTTCCTCTTGCAAATTGAATTGTCACCAAACTCAGGGAATGAGGTAAAGCAAAGCGAAAACTCATTTTAAAAAGAATACATAATCATGTGCAAGGAACATTTTTTGAAAATAGTTTACTTGCTTATGATTAGATGATTGCAGTCAGCATTCCATACAGTCTGATGGCATTTTTATGGTGCACCTTGGTGTGTTAGGTAACATACACACGTGCAATAATTGTGGCTGGAAAGCATCTTTCACGATTCTCTCCGTCTAACAACTGCACAATGCATGAACGAGTCCTGTACATACAGCACTGTTCTGCTCTATGGAGAGAGCAGGGGGAGAGTGACAGAGCAGCACCCCGCTATGCTTTTCTCCCTTCACTTCCATTAAGATCGGTCGTCATCCATTGTTCGTGGATCCACCAGGACGGTCGTTCAGGCGATGGATGATGGGCGCTGTACACAGGCCACACTTCACGTATACGTAGCCTTAGACTGCACATTTAAATTAATGGGCTGCCCTAATACATGCATTTGTACCATAAAGGTGTCAATTGGCCCTTTTGGCCCTGTCAATTGTATTTTCCCTTGCAGAAGATTGGTCAAAAAATTAATTAAGATTTACTTAATTTAATAAGCTAAACATTGACTTTGCATAGGTAATATATGTCCTTCATCTTTAGTAAATCAACCTCTCTGTCTTCTAAACCTCCTAGGATTCTATAAATCATTTCCATCACTCTGAGGTCTGTGGCCCGGGTCTATATGTTGTTTTTAAGTATGTGATCTACCAAAAGCCCCAAAATTGCTCCATAAGTAATTCAACTTTTCAACTCAAATAACTTTTACTTGTATTCATGTATTCAGCTGCCAAGTGCAATATTTTTTGATGTGCAATGAAGTTACCCAACCAACCAGTGCATACAGGTAGACTTGGATGTGAGAGATGTCTAGTAGGGACTGTTTCACCCCACAGTGTTCGGCCTAATTTTGTAACTAAATCCCCCAACCTAGCCTAAGTACTACACACATCTTCTTATTAACAATCTCCAGAACAGCAACCCTTTCCCTTTGGGAGCAAACTTCCTGCCAATAAAAAAATCTGCCCAATATTACCAATCCTATGTGCAACATTCAGAGAAAATAACCTTGGAGATCTTTCTCTTCCATTCACATTTCATGCCATCTTCCATTCAAAGACCCATTTTATATATATATATTGGATTTTTTTAAATCTATTTTTAGGAAGACTGTACCCCGCTACCTCCCCACCCAGCCCTGAGCCACCAATCAAATCCAGAATGTGGCCAGCATTTCAATGCTATTACTTGAAAACAATAGACCTCCAAGGCTTTGTGATGTCTCTACTTCTATTACTATGTAAAAATTATTAGTTATTAGGAACCCATTAGGAACAGGACAGAGATTGCTAAACATAATATAGCCATAACACAGCAATACTGAAAGTGTAGGAATTCATACGAAATTGCTAAACATAATATTGTAATGATTAGTGCCTCAATTTCTCGGGTTGGATTTGCACCAATATATGGATTTTTTTCCACAAAACCTAGTTTCTGAAACATATTCTAAATGACATCTTTTTATCCTTCTGCAGAACAATCGATGCATTCCTGCAGCCCTGGACAACTACTACACTGAACAGGAACCCAGCACTCAGGGGAAGTTCTACACAGTCATAAATCACTACAACCTGGCCAAGCAGACCATCACACGTTCTGTATCACCATGGATGACGGTTCTGTCAGAGGAGAAGCTATCTGAGCAAGAGACAGAAGCTTCCCAAAAGTCTGCTTAGCTGTCAAACTATATTCTCTCAATGTTAAGGGAACAAAAAAAAAAAAAAAAAAAAAAAAAGAACTTCAAAAAAAAATAAAAAACACGATTCACTTCTCTGCCATTCTGGCAGTCAAGTAGTTAAGGTTCGTTTAGAAATTACTTGTATTATGTTTGAAGCAAAAAAAAGTGCGCTTCTGTTTACTGGTATCGCTGTGCATACATACCTGTACAGAATATTAATGGTATATCAATAGCTGGTAAATCAGACCTAGCTAAATAATAACTTCATACCATGGAAAGCTTGCTTAATATCTCTTTTTGTAATAAATATTTCAAACAACATGGATACACTGATTGCAAAAAAAAAGATGTTTACAGAGGAAAAAGTCAAAATTGGCAGCCACAAAAATTTGGTGTGTAGTTTACTTCTGTAGGCTGATGTCATTCAGAGGACCAAACAAGAACAATATTATTGACTCACTTTACCCAAAGATGGTGACTTTGCTTGTTTGTTCAAAGTGGAACTGAATATTACCCCATAATTACCCAATATAAAGGCTTTTGTGTAACCAAATGTATTATCTGCATTCAAACTAAATTGAAAACATTTACGTCTGATCAGTTGTCCCAAAGGGCTCATTCATACCAGCAATCAGTTGTAGGATTTTACCATACTTTATGCCGTGCATTAACACGTGTTGTGTTATGGTAGCCTATTTACTATAACAGATGAAGAATCATAGCCCATTGGAGTGTGAATTAAAAAAAAAAACAGAATGAACCAATGCATGTAATGTTCATTACTGCAATGGTGTGAATGAGCCCTAAAAGGTTACCTATACCTCAATATACTATGCATTGGGAGGCATACAGATTCTTAGGCTACGTACACATGCCAGATGATTCTCGTTTGATAATTGCCTCAGGGCTGATATTGGACGAGAATCTGGAGTGTACAGGAACAATTATAAAAAAAGTGAAGAGGAGAGAGCGCAGCAGGGTGTCGCTCCGTCGTTCTTCCCCTACCCTCTCCATAAAGCAGAACTTTCAGTCTTTTGTCATTGCAAAGGATAGTGAAAGATCCCTTCCAATGAAACACTTATTGTACAAGTGTACCCAGCCTTATATCATTTATTGTATATATTTTACATCCATGCTTTTCTTTTGCTCACCATCTAATGGGGTAAATCAAAATGAGAAAAACCTCTAAATACAGTACTTGAAATTCAGGTACTGTAAAAAAAGAACATTTTAATAAATTCAATGGTGTAGAGCCAGAAAATCACAGAAATTGAAACAATTAGTTTGCATTTCCTGGGCCTAAGCATGGCATGGAATTATAAAAACAAATTACCCCCAGGTACAAAACATAATGAGGCTGACTTGCTAAAGAGTACATCATGTTCACTCTGCAAAGTGAATGAGTTGAAACTGTGTTCACTTTGAATATCCAATTATGAAGTGGAAAAATAAAAAAAAGCCAGCACTGCTTCACCTTATTCATTCATCTAGGTATAAATGTAATATTGAATGAAATAGGAATGCTGCAACAGACAAATAGCGAGTCAGTTATGGAGAAGGGGGTTAGTGGTCAGTTATAGGGAGGACCACATTAATGGACTCTCTGCAGGGTAGTGTAAATAATAATATACAGATTAACATATACATACATATTAATTAAAGAAAGATGTAATATGTATGCCAATAGTGGTAACAAGCGATTTATTGTTTCACAATAGCACAATAGTAGGTCACATAAATGGTATACAAAATGATCAAAAATGACAAACCAAAAACCACAAAGTGGAACTTTGCAACCTCTTGTAATTAATATATCTCTTGTAATATATATATATTGTAATTATTTTACTCTGCTCACTCCCCCCCAACAATTGAATATAAGGATCCATATATCCAAGCACTAAACTTGCTTCCTTGTACTGACATCCCCACACCTACGACACAACCACGAGGTACTTTCATTGCTGAATTCCAACAGATCATCTGTACTGGGTGAAACATATCATGATTAAAACGTTTAAGCCTCAGACTATATCTCATTTAATTGCAAAGCTTTCTACATCTTAAATCTGTGGCAACAACAACATATCTGAATGTGTTTAACACACTATATTAAGGACTTTCTATTACCTTGTTCACTTATTTGTGGTTTTTGGTTCGTAATTTTTGAATATTTTGTATACCACTTTTAGTATTGTGTAATTGTGAAATAATACATCACTTTCTGCCACCGCTGGAATACATGTTGCATCTTCTTTCTTTGATTATTATCTATGTATGATATGTTAATATGCATATTATTACTTACACTACCCTGCATAGAGTCCATTAATGTGGTCATCCTTATACCTGCTCACTAACCCTTCTCCATAACTGAGCCTATTTGTCAGTTGCAGCATTCCCATTTTTTTGGTAAATCATATAACATTAGGTAGGAAAGGGTCTCTCCATATAAGGATACTATATATTTTATTACTTGAATAAGTCAACAGCCTAAACACTTTTCGTATAATAACCACGTTTTTAAAATCAGTTCCACTTTAGCAAGTTTCAGCCAGATGCTATTCATGTTGCTGAAATTGAATCCATCTATGTAGTCCCAGTATGGGTAAACATATCTATCTAGCATTTGCAATAACAAATACAAACCCAACCTTGGAATGTAAAACACTGGAAATTTTTTGATGTTTTTATACTTTAGTTTGTCGTAGTGGCAGGAAAATTCTTCTGTGAGTGGTTCTTGTGATAATAGATGACAAAAAGATTGTGTGTTGCTGGTTTTGGTTTAGGTAAATTGTTTCACAGGTGACTATGGATTTTAAGATTTAATGGTGGTTAACAAATTACAGTTGAAGCTTTGCTATTTGCATTTTTCTGTACGCGTGAAATGCAGGCTTTACGCCTGGGCTAACCTTTTATTTTGTTGGACTGAAACCGATGCATACACAAATCCATTTTATTTGATGGCATTGCCACAAGTTTTCATTGCCTAGTTTGTGTGTTGCACTAAACTAACAGTAATACCATAGCTAAGGGATGTAACTATATCTTATAGAATAACAAAAAGAACATTTTCCTAAGTGATGTACTTTTAAAGGGGGGAAGTAATTTTAGTAACCATCCTTAACCTTTATCTGCAGCAGGAAACAGCACCCCCCACAATAAAAAATAACAGAGGACATCCCCATTCAGCTATTTATTGATCCGACAGGACCGATCGACAAAACAATGTTGGGGGGTGTCTCTAAACATTATGAGCCGATAATTATCTAGCATGTGTACGCATCCTTATTCAATAGGACACAATGTTGTAATCCAAAGCAGGCAGTGTGGATTTCTCTTTCAGTAATATAATTTTTTTAGATTAAAATCAGGTTGCTATGGATTGTAAGCACATAAAAGCAGCAATTTACACCGTTTCAAGAATAACTTATTGTGTAACAACTGGCAACTGTGCATGCATTTAGTAAGGTTTGCCATACTATAGAAAAAAATGGAATTGGAAGTGTGGCCAATATTATAGACAACAAAGAGTTAGCATTGGTGAAATGCAATGTGGTTTATTCTAAGGAAACATCACATTCTCCATCTATAAATTAGCAGAATCGGGCCCATACATTGTAAGCTGTGAGTAGTGAGTCTGTGAACAGCCCACAAGGAGACAAAATACTTTGGTGGGACCAGATTAGAGGGAGGTCAAGGAAGAGATAGTGAAAGGTGCAGGGGCGTTATGACTGGTGGCTAACTCTGTATACCACAGTGGCATTGCAGGAAACCCCCTGCCAGAAAGAACACAATGGAAAATATGGTGGTCTTAGAATACCAGATCACTAGGAATGGGGCTTTTTTTAGGGGGTGGGATGGCCATAAGCACTACTGGAATGACTTCAGAAAATGAGAACACTAGGTAGGTTGTGTACTGCAGTATACATATCATGGTCTAAATTTCAGTCTTGTCCTGAGTGCACCTTTACTGATCTTTCCTTTTACAAATAATCTTTCAGCACTAATTATGTAGTAAGATTTACAGAGAACACTTTTCACGTTTTAAACTTTATAAACATAAAAACATATATTCTCTCTGTGAATAGGTAAAACACTTATCTCACTCTGCATTGTAAATGAAGATAGAAGCTCACACTTCTGTATGTGAATAGCTTGTTTATCAGTCATGTAAAACACCACAATGTCACAGCAGTAGCCTTTTCACACCTCGTACACATGACGCCAAATAGTAGCGTATTAGGGAGATGACATATATGTTTGCCATAATTTATTCTCATGCTGACTGAATGTTTTCTTTCTTGAATTACCAGTGAACACTTTGATTGTTCTATTCTTTATTATTAAATAAAATGTGAAAAATAAACCTACCTCGGTATTTTCTGTTATTTCACTGAAACACTTTACTTTTTACAGCCAGGCAGAAGACAAAAGGCATGAAATGGAACCCTAGAATATGGCGATTTAGGTTATGCTCTACATTAGATTTTCATTCAAACGATTCTTACAGATAAAGATAATACTTTTTAAAGAAAACACAAGAAAAAAAAGACAACATACTGTTTAAATTATTTATTCAATAAAAAGCTGATAGTTCTTTAAACTTTGTAAAAATTTGTCCACAATTTGATCACTTCTCAACCCAAAATATATTTAGTTTAAAGATGTTTGTGTGGGTTTCTTTGCATGTCTCAACATATTAATGGCATTCAAATCAAGGCCAGTAACAGTCGATTTCTTCTTTTGAGCCAATCCATGGTGGATTTGCTAGTGTACTTCAGATCCTTTACTGATTCAGCCCCAACTTTCAGACAGATGGCCTGACATTCTCATCAAACATACTTTGATATGATGCAGAATTCATACAAATAGCTCATTTCTTTGATGCAGAATTTCATACAAAGTTACCCTTTATTCAGCTTGCCAAAACATGTATTATTAATAATATTAAACAGGATTTATTTAACGCCAACATATTACGCAGAGCTGAACATTAAATAGGGGTTGCAAATGACAGACTAATACAGACAGTGATCCATGAGGAGAGGACCCTGCCACGAAGAGCTTACAATCTAGTAGGTGGGGGAATTAACACACAATAGAATGGGAGATATGTAGTGGTGGGAAGTAGTGATGGTATCAAAAGACAGAAGAAGATGGGTAGGCAAGTTAGAAAAAAATGGGTTTTGAGCGCTCTTTTAAATTTGTGGAGAGTAGGAGCAAGCTGAATAGGACGAGGAAGACCATTCCAGAGAGTTGGGGCAGCCCTAGAGAAGTCTTGTGATGAGGTTTTGAGTGAGGAAGTCAGTAGTAGGTCATTGGCGGAGCGGTGAGAGCGGCAGGGGGAGTATTTTTTTTACCAGGTCAGAAATGTAAGTGGGACAGGAACTGTGTAGGGATTCGAAGGCAAAGCACAGGAGTTAGAATTTGATTCTAAGGTGAAATGGAAGCCAATGAAGGGAGCTGCAAAAGAGATGCAGCGGAAGAGGAGCGGAGGGAAGGATGGATGAGTCTGGCTGCAGCATTAATAATAGATAGTAGAGGAGAGAGTCAGGTTACTGGAATACCAGCGAGGAGGAGGTTACAATCGTCGAGACAAGAGTTAAGAGCGTGTACAAGGAGTTTGGTGGTCTCAGGGGACAGGTAGGGGTGGATTTTGGAGATGTTGCATAGATAAGAGTGACAGGACCTGGAAATGTTCTGAATATGGGGGGTAAATGAAAAGGCAGAGTCAAAGGTGACACCAATACAACGTTCCTGAGGGGAGGGCCGAACAAGTGTTGTTAACAGAAATATGTCAGGGGGAGATTAGGAATTTGAGGGGGGAAGATGATGAGTTCCGTTTTATCCGCGTTGAGTTTGAGAAATCGGTCAGACATCCATGATGATATGGCCGACAGGCAGCATGAGACCTGAGACCAAAGCATGAGTCAGGGGTGGACAGATAGATTTGAGTGACATTAGTATACGGATGGTAATGTAAGCCAAAGGAGGATATTAGACTACTGAGAGAGGAGGTGTACAGGGAAAAGAGAACTGGTCCAAGGACTGACCCTTGGGGAACACCAACAGGGAGGGGAGTGGGCGAGGAGGAGTTAACATTGCAAGAAACTTGAAAGGAGCGTTCAGACAGATAGGAAGCAAACCAAGAGAGAGCAGTGTCACTGATACCAATGAGGCGCATGATTTGTATTAGAAGGGGGTGATCAACAGTGTCAAAAACAGAAGAAAGATCAAGGAGAAGGAGCACGGAAAAGTTGCTTTGAGACTTAGCTCTGATGAGGCCATTGGCCACTTTAGTAAGGGCTGTTTCAGTGGAATGGGCAGCTCGAAAACCAGACTGGAGAGGGGCAAGGAGAGAGTTGGTGCTCAGGTAATCGGGGAGTCTTTTGTGGACATGGTGTTGAAGAAGTTTAGAGACGTATGGGAGAGAGGAGATGGGATGGTAGTTAGCGGGTAGGGAGGGGTCCAGAGAGGGTTTCTTTAACATAGGGAGAATTATGGCATGTTTGAAAGTGGAGGGGTATTTACCAGTAGAAAGGGAGAAATTGAACAGTTCGGTTAGGACAGGGGCCAGGATGGAGGAATGGGCACAGAGTTGAGTAGAGGGAATTGGGTCAAGCGGACAGGTAGTAGATAGAGATGATGAGAGAAAAGAGACTTTGTCCACAGTAACAGGGCTTAGGGAGGCCAGTGATGATTTACAGGTGGAAGGGGTAGGTATAGTAAGAGTGGCTCGTGAGCAGAGACATCATGTCTGATTTTGTCAATTTTATCTCTAAAGTAGGTGGCTATGTCTTCGGCAGAGAAGATTGTTGTGGGGGGAGCAGGTGTGGGGTTTAGGAGGGGGTCAGTTGTTGAGAAGGGGCTGCGTGGGTTGGAAGCTTGAGAGGAAATGACAGCGGAGAAATAATTTTGCTAGGGGGCAGTGAGCTCAGTGTTAAAGCTTTGTAGCTTGGCTTTTTAGTGCATGAAGTCAGTGCCAGATTTTCTCCACTTGCGCTCAGCTGCACGAACAGTCTTTTGTAGCTGTTTCGTGTGATTATATTATGTAAAGGGGTACTGTGTCAGTAAAGATTGCACTGATCTAAAAGGCCAGTTCTTTGTATATATGTTTAATATCAAACACACCCCATGTATGGAATAGAAACTTTTTAAAGTTTTTAGGTAAGTAGAGAAGAGTTACATCCTCGGTTTTTATTGCTGTGTGTGTTCCATGCTTTTTAGTTTTAAATGAATCTAAATCCCAAAACAACTGAAATAAGAAACCATTTTTTTCTGCTTTAGTTTTTGGATGCAGATCATGTATTAGTTTCTTTTTTTTAAGCTCTCCTTTTTTATTTTATTTGCACCTGCTAATCCTGACAGTCACACACTTTCTGTTTTGGAGTGATGATGGTATACGGATGTCTCTGGAGGAGAAGCAGTCAGCCTCAGTTAAAAAAAAAAAAAAAACATTTTGGACTACAGAAAACTTCTCTCCTATTCTCCATAGCATAGTAAGGAAAGCTGAGATGCTAATTCTATAATAATACCTAAAAGCATTCAGTAGAGGCAGAGAGAGCTCAGGAAGTTATCATCTTACAAGGTTTCTAGCAAGATCAATAGGTATATTCAACAAACGGAAAGGAAACAAAAAAGAAGTACATATTTCGTCATTTGTGGATCCACCTGAGCAGATCCAGGAACGTCGTTGGACGAGCGCTGTACACACTCCAGATTCTCATACGATACTAGCCCTGAGGCGATTGTTGAATGAGAATCATCTGACGTGTACGTAGTCTAACTGTTTAGATTGTTAGAACTGTTTACACATATGCTGCACTGCTGACCAACACTAAGATTCAAAAAACTAGGATTCAGAATTTGCAGACTTAACACAAAATACAAATATACATCTCCTGGCAAGTACTTTACAGAGTGCTTAGCACTAAGGCTCCTTAGCCTCAATACAGCACAGCAATATCCACAGCCTGCACAAGGCCCACATGCTGGGGAAACCCTCCATGTGCTTGTTTACTGCCACTCACAATGTATTAATGGCCTGTTAAAAATAAAGCATGGTTTGATAAGAGCTAGCCTAATGAAACTGCATAATGCAGGGACTAAATGCACCCACAACCCAAGAATTTAAACAAATTACTTTATTGAGTGAGTGAGTGAATGGTAGGTCTTAGGGGGAAATGGAATCATAATTGCAAGTGTGAGGCAATTTAGAAACACATATAGAAAAATATGTACAGAATTTTATATTTAAAGCAGAGTTATAGAAATAATTGCAATAATGTTTGAACAGGGAAAAGAAGGGATGTCTAAAATCAGTAAATATAAGCAAATAATTCCTCAGCCACTGTGCACTTATTACCTACACATCTTGCATACAGCAAAGGGTTATAAAAGTTGTATCTACTAGCCATCCAATTCACATTAACCCACAATGTGTATACCAGTTTACCATGAGTATCTTCTACATGTGTAGCTTACTCCTACATGTGTAGCTTAGTCATTTGTTCTACTTATTTAGCAATTATTTGCTACACTTAAGGCTCTATTTATAAAACGGGGAATCTGACATTCTCCAAAACATTCTCTGGTGGGAATCAATTACTGCCATTGAAACACATGGACCTGGAAGATACCCATTAGGGAATGTCAGATTCCCTGTTATATAAAAAAAAAACACCTAGTGATTAATTGTACTGGTAATATGAAATGCAAATCACCCATGTAGCTCAGTATGTCATCCTAGAGAACATTTTGTTTTATCAATTTAGACTTGCTGAACAGGAGAAAAGGTCTCACTCTAATATTTCATATACATCCCGAGGAATTTAAGGGCCCACTCAGATCATGGAATCTTGATTTGTTGATATTGTGTTTTTTTTAATACACTGCAAAAATTAGATTAAAATAAAATTAAAATTAAATTAGATTAGAATAAATTAAAATAGATTTTTTTTTTAATCGTTTATATTAAAGTGGACCTTGCAAGAAAAATAACTAGTCATATCCCACAAAGTAAATTAGAAAAGAATCAGAAAAAAGTTGCTCACCTTAGCCTTGGCTACTGGCCTGTTACCATAGTAGGTGACAGTGATGACTTTACCAAAAGGCTACAGTTTATGTGCAGATAGGTGCTATGTTCCCTTTAAGTAAAATCATCAGGCAGGACTTTTCATTACAGTTGAAAAGATGGCACCATGACACATTTTTGTCAGCGTAGCTCAAGTTTGAAATGAGGACCATAAAAATGTTCAAATTTAAAATGCTCCCTCGATTTATTTGGATTTTGTTAAGTTTTGGCAAAGACTTGAGTAATGCTTCTTCGAATTAAGAAATTCATTATTCCCACAAGGCTGAAGCACACTGATTACATTTTAATATCCCTCTGAAAGTCCCATTCAAACCAATTTCTTTATTAAATCATTAATTTTAACTTTATATCAAAACGTTCTTGGATTTTCCTTGTCGGTACTGTGAGAGATGTCTACTTCACAGCGAAGATGATTGATCATACGAGTTGTAGCATTCATTTCACTGTTAAGTATCAGTTAAACACAGAATGACAACTGCTATTTATTTGATAGGACAAAAAGAAATAAACACAGAAGCCATATTTTATTGTTCACTGCTTCATCCAAAAGGTGAATTCTGACTGGGTATAAGGTATTACATAGTTAGTTTAGACTCTTCATTTATTAAATTGTAGCTGTTTTCACTTTGAATAACCAGTCATATACAGATATAATAAATACACTGGAATTTGCTTTTTCACATCACTGGACAGTTAAAGTGAACTTTCAGGTAAAAAATTGAATGAAGTTAATCAACCCATTTAGTAAATCAGTATCAATGTGTCTGCAACACATTTAAGGATATGCATAAAAAAAACAACAGAATTAAGTAAAGGTATATAGGAAAATAGTAGAAATCTTCTGTCTCTTAAAACCATCACTACTTCCCACCATTCCATATCTCCCCTCCTATCGTGCAATACTTCCCCACCTCCTAGTTGTAAGCTCTTCGGGTCAAGGTCCTCTCTTCCTCGTGTGTCACTGTCTGTATCTGTCAGTCATTTACAACTCCTATTTATTGTACAGCACTTCGTAATACGTTGGTGCTATGTAAATAACTGTTTACTATTAATAATAATGATAATAATAAAAAATGTGTAATGCTAAGGTTAAAATTATACCTGTGCCCAAACATAGACATTAAACTATTCATAAGTACCTAACAAGCAGTAAAAGGCTTGAAAACTACCTATTTCTTGAATTTCATGAATATTGTTACTCAAAACCTAAGAAACCTTTGTGGGTGTTTCTAAGCTGTTAGAAACTGACTGAAGCAATGTGCTTCCATTAGAACTTTGATTACCTGCAAAAATCTGCTCTAATAGAAAAAAAGATTACTTGTGTTTTGAACTTTGGAAATTAGTTTCTTGATAGGGATGAATAAGGGTTTGTTAAAAAGTACTTTTACTGGTTGGTCAGAATATGTATATACTTCAGCGTGCATGATTTGGGCACAGGCTCACTTTATACTTGTATTGTGACATTCAGTTCTTCTCAATGAGGTGCACTGCTGCTAGTATTATCAGTTTTGGTTGGTCCTTTCACAATACTACAGATTGATGGTGCGGCTTGTGGCCATCTGCAATATAGGAGGTGGGATATTGGTGTGGCAACAGTATTAAAGACTCTAGATTAGTAAACAACCATAAAAGACATAAAGGAAAATGAAAGTTACAGTAACAGTAGTGTTTGACTATTGCATTGAGCAATGAATAGGCTGTCATTGCTGGTATCCTTTTCTGAACATGATAGTTGCATTTCTAAAACAGATATATGGAGCTCTGAATTTCAATTGGTCCAAGCTTGACTATATAACACGGGGTGCCAGCACTGCAAACTGGTTTGGAGTGTATTGATGAGGAGAGCCAAGCTGATGTGCACATCATGTGAACAGGCTAGCAAAATTTGAAAAAGTATCAAAACAAGTAAAACAAAACATTACATTTAAGACATTTTGCATGAAGGGGGAAGGGTAAAGTAAGGTTTACCAGGTAAGTTAAATTGGAGAAGGAAGCCAGCAATGGAATCTTCTGTACTCCACATAGGATTTTATTAAAAAGAAACATTCATGTGCAGCTTCCAAACTGCTGAATAGGCAACTCATTGCTGTTGGTGCCACAGAAAGGTGTTCAGGTAAAAGTATCATTTATATAATAAATGTGGCACAACTGTTACTCTACCTTTCATGTCCTGTAAAGTATGAGTCTGCATTAATACAGGAATCAGAGGATACACAGAGGGATAATTAAAAGCTAAATGTAACATACATAACTCCCTGCGTTAGACACATTTAGCCAAAGAGTGTCCAGGAGGTCATTGTTCCTTTAACAATTTTAAAGAACGAGCAGTCACTGTGTCTGGCTTTTCCTGTGTAATTGCAAACAGCTCAATATCTTCCAGTTAATCTCTTGTAGACACTCTTCATGACCTCATTATTAGATGTGACATTTATTAACATATCCAGACTAATGTGGAGGAAGAAGGACAACGAAGATGTGGCATTTTCTTAATGATTTAACATTGTAGCAAATTAGGTTGTGGCTATGAAGTACAGTTAAAGTTTTAACTATCATACCAGTCCAGGAAGAGTAAAGAGAATGAACACATGACTAAGAAGAAGAGGATCCATACCCTAAAGCCTGCATTATTCTTTATGGCCTGCAAAGAAAAAATAAGAGGAGTGTTAAGTAGAGCTGCAATGGTAGCACCAGGTTCAGCAAGAACCACAGACTGAACCAAGATAGAAGCCAGGTATCAGACTTCCCTATTAAAGATACTGACAGTTGCTAACTTTATTAGGCCCTTTCTATTGTAGATGCTTTGTTGGTTAAATAGAAAAATAGAGATTTGTTTCAGTTATTGTCATGGCTGGAGGGGAGTTTCGCTTATTAGATCCAGCTTTCACAGATTACACAGCTCTGCACAACTGCCAATTACTTGGTCACATAATGTTAGCCTTTGTTACTGCTAGAGCTGCACTGCAAAACATGAATCAATAGTGTAGGTAGTCAATTAAACTTTAACAAATAATTTCATATCTCATATTGGTAAATGATTAGGTGTAAATACAGAGGCACATTCTTAATTGGAGGAATCTCCCTGTTTGGACCATGATGTCTGCCTCACCCTAGTGAATGTTTACCAGAACCAGCAATCCATTTGAAAGATTTATGTGTTGTACTGTTATTTCCTGCCTAAGGGAAAGCCTGCTTTCTTGTCTCTCTATTGCAAACTAGGGCTGGATAGAAGCATGGCTTCAGGAGGATGCAATTATGTGGACAAATAAATGAGTGAATGATGGCCATGCACTTTAATTAAAGGTCTGAAATTATTCACAATGTTTTTCAGCAGCTCAGACTTAGCAGCTTTCCCATCTTTAATATAAACACCGACCAGGAGTTCTGGAAGGGAGAAACAGGGTAAACTGAGATGGTAAGAAAATGCGAAGTGTGAGGATAAGTTGCTTTACAGTTCCTGCAGGAACCAAGGTCAGTCAGGGCCTATTTAGTACATGTACTACCCCAATTCATTAGCATGGTCACATGTTCACTTTAATACCATCTGAAACCTGGAAGCTACATTGACCAACATTAAAACTTTTGAAACTCAATTTCAGGGAAGGTTAAGTACAAAAGCTTTCATTTCTCAATAAAATCTTGTCAATGATGAAGTGGTTATCAACAGGTATAAAAAAGTACTGATCTGCCTTGTGTTATTTGGATTAATAGGTCAAAGATGTATAAAATTAACATCTCATTGTGAAGTGATCGGGAACAGGTGCCTTTGTTCTTGGATTCACCTATAACAAAGGGAATTTGAATGTTGAAAGTTTCATTCATTTACCATTAAATATAGTACATAAGAGGAATGAGACTCTGTTGAGAAGACGAAATAAGGGAACCAGATTCACCAATAACATGATCAGCTTTTATGCTACGTAAAACACGTAAGATTTTTGTCATTGGAAAGGATCTTTCATGATTCTTTTTTCAATAACAAAAGACTAAAAGTTGCATGAAAGAGCGCTGTTCTGTGGAGAGGGGGGAACGAGTGAGAGCGGCACCCAGCTGCGCTCTCTCCCCATCACTTGTATTACAATCATTTATCGATCCGCCAGGATGGATCTTTGAATGATGTGGGACGAGCGATGTACACTCATCAGATTCTCATCCAATACTAGCAATAATCAGACGAGAATCATCTGACCTGAAACCCGGGGTGCAGGAACAGGAATACCTGGGGTGCAGAAATCTTTAGGATGTACACTCCCCAATCTTCTGCATGTCTGCAGTTTGATATGCCCCACGCAGACACAAAAGGTGCCGAGTACAAGGCCTTTGACTATGATAAAGCTACTTTATCCCACTAGGGATCACAAGCATATTGCTGTAGATTCAGAGTTCTCATTGCTGGAGACAGCTGTCAAGTTTACCATTCATTCATCCATCACACTAAATTCCCTAGCTTCATTCTTTCAAAAATATCAAGACAGCCTTTGGGTAGAAAAAAAAAATAACCAAACTTATTTAAATCATATTAACTACAATGTTTCTTTTTTTTTCAGTGCAGTAAATGATTTAAGAGGAAGGAAAGGAATTTAACCCAATTTGAAGATTGTGAAGACGTATGATAGGTCTACCATTCATCCTGTTATGCTGAAAAGGTTTGGCATAACCTAGAGGAGAACTGGAAATCCATCAGCGATAACTAAAGTGCTATTATACCTAGACGGTCAGACTTGCATGACCTACAAGATGGGAGTAAATGGGAAAGGAAGTAATGCCTCCAGGGGGAAGATGTCAATGTAGATCAGACAATACCAATAGTCAGCTATGTGAGAGGTCTGTGTGTGTGTATATGTATATATATATATATATATATATATATATATATATATATATATATATATATATATATATATATATATATATATATATACACACACACACACATACATACACACATTTTGAAATGTCTTGAAATGTATGGAGGTGTATCATTGGACATTACAGTGCATATATGCCAAATAAGATACTGCAACATAACCCCTATACAGCTCTTCTAGCAATGAGGACAGCTGAGCAATTTGTGTATGTACATTGCAGTTACCTATTTAGCAGGAAGGTTGGTCAGTACAGTTGTGTATAGTTTAAAGTAGAATTCAGGGAAGAATTAATATTTATCACATTGTTTATACAGCTAGTAACATGCAGCATTAGCCAATCATTCCTACATGGCTTCTCCTATGAACATGACTGTTGGTACTTCTGAGTCATACATAAACATATCATACATTTATTACACCCTGAATTCCTCCTTGCCAGCATAAAGGGGCTATAGTACCTCCTGATAACAGGTACATGGTTAGCAGAACCAACAGAATATGATACAGAAGAGATGTGGAGGGAGTTATGTTTACATATCTGCCTCTCTTGCTTTTCCTGGGACTGAAGTCATTTATTTAATAATTTTCACCAGAAAAGCTCAATGCCATCCCATCAGGTAATCTGAACATAAATGTAACATGATGAAGCAAATATAAGAGCTCCAATCAGGGTTTAATATTCTGCATGCAAGAAGAGCAGAAAACTAAAATAAACTTAAAGTGGATTTTGAGAGAGTTTTCACAGCTGTTATTCAGATATTACTAGAGAGCTGTAATATGGGAGACAGAGCAATAAACAGCTTACAATCTTTGCTATAAACTGGCACTTTTTAGAAGAGGAAGTCTGAAAAATGACATGGGTCACATAAAGAGTGTTTTTGTTTTTGTTGAGAGCGTCACTTAGAACATTACTTTATATTATAAGTGCAGCACTTTCTCCCCACTTACTGAGCTCTGCCATATTCTACCGTTATTTGTATGTACAATACAGTTCCAAGAAAAAAAATCAGAAGTGTCAAGCTAATTGCTTTGAAATTGGTGTGAATAGAAGGGATAAGCCTTTATTACATGGAGCTTTTTCTCTAGGGTTGTTGTGCAACAAGCTGGAAACATTAATAACACAAACCCACACACACATAATCCTACCCACCCCCTCGTCTTCCAGATATACACACAATTACAGCTAGTGTAACTACAGACAAGAACATTACCTCTCGTATATCTTCATTTCCTTCTTTGATATTTTCTGTGGCGCCCACGACGAGCTGATGGATATTGTCAATTTCAGTTTCCTGGCAGAAGAAAGGAATAGCAGAAAATGTTAATAGTTCACATTATTTGCAGGGATTCCACGTGCCACAAAAAAACAAAAAAACAAAAATTGTTACTTTCTCTAGCCGTGAGACACTCTCGCTCAAAAATCAAACAATAAAATAATTTTAATTATGGTCACTACTCAGCTGTAAAAGCTGTCAGTTCATGATTCTGAAAACACGCCCTAACTAGATCTAAATCCAATAACTAAACTGTCACATATGATAAAAGGCCAATCAAAAATTACTTTTCAGATTTTATCAAATCTGCAGTGTTTATAAACCACTTTAGCTCACTTAACATTGCCCCTGAGGGCTTCTTAACACTTTAGCATGTGGTGCCTTTACTAAACACACACGGACTTCAGTTTCTGTTGCAATGCAGTAAGATCTGTAACCCATTCATTTCAATGGACTGCCAAATCGGCACACAAGCATAGTGCATTCTGCATTTTTGTAACGCATGTACCACACGGCCACACTTTCACATGGTGCATTTAGTGTGCCATTAGCTTTGAGCAATAACCCAGAATAGCAAAATATGTGCTGCACTTTGCTTTATCATCACATACTGATAAAAAGTTTGCCCTTACAAATGAGCTGGGCTGAGTGAAGACATAACTGTATAGTTGCTAGTATCTCTTGATGGTGTGTCTCAGCTTCTGTTGAAAATGTTAGGTCTGTCAGTGTTTTGACAGCAGAGCCTAAAAAAGGATAACGCAGCAATGCTAGCAAATGCCCCAGAAAACAGGGCAGGGCTTTTTAAATCCAATCTCCCCAACTGGTGAAAATAAAAGCTGGTGATCCTTCCATGACCACCCTTGTTCTGGCACTGAACAAGATGACAACTGTCTCCCAACTGTGGTTCTGCATTGTTACCAGGGTGGGAACTTTAAACAGATGTGCTGACATGCAATGGGCAAATGAAAATTTTAAAATTATTTTCTATATCGTCTAGAAAAATTCTGCTATTTCTCTACACAGCCTGTATAGTGTAAATACAATGGACTTTTATTTTAGGGATAGGTGAGCTCATGAAATAAAGTACAGGAGAAGTAACAGAAGGTATCCTCTACTATATTATTGCAGCAACAGTTTTACCCACAGCCTTGAACATGACATGCATAGTCTGTGTATGAAACGGACTTCCAATATGGGATCTGTTTATTAGATCTACAGACAGAAATGACGTTTAGCTCTGAAAAGCACATAACAAGATACCACCAGCGGAGAGATGAAATGGTGTGAATCAGTAATTAGCAAAACAGTTACATGCCAGATGCCCAAATCCAAAACTTCAGTCAAGATAACTCTTTATATACCAGACATAGCAAAGCCAGCCATGAGGCTTATTCAGGTGCTGAAACCAATAGCATGGCCCTTGGGTTTGCTTTGCACATCCAATTCTTAAAGATTTTATAAATGTTAACAGTTCTTTAATGGTCTCTGTGGATTACCAGAAAATTGTTTAGGGCTATTAAAAAAAAACATGCAGTTAGGCTAACTGGCTTCCCCATAAAATTGACCTTAGATTGTATTAATGACATATGACTATAGTAGGGACATTGTGAGCTTCTTTGAGGGAAAGCTAGTGACAAGACTACAGACTTTGTAAAGCGCTGCGTAATATGTCGGTGCTATATAAATAATATGTATTATTAATAATAGTTAACCAACAAGTTTCATTCTTTACTTCAAATACTGCACCTAGAGGATAATCAAAATCTCAGGCAATTTTGAAACTTCACATGCTGCAAACGATTTCTAACTACTACCAGCAAATTGCAAAATAGGATTTGGCTTACAAGCCTGTAAACATTTCCACTATGCGAATGAGATGTTTTCATATATGTTGGAACAGCATCATTTTGTCCACTGAACATAAAATATCTTCATTAAAACTGTTCTGGTTCCATGAGTAATAAAGCTAAAGAACGAAGCTCCTTACCCACATTACTCATAACTCACATTTAAACCTAAAACTTTGAAACAGGCTAACTGGATTTTATGTGGTGAGTAGCTGTGATGGGGAGTCTTTGTTTCCTTTGTAGGATTGTCCTACCTATGAGTACGTTTAGTATACTTGTTATAAAATGATCTAATATTTCATTATTGTTGTTCGTCACCTTAAGCAAGTTTGGACTTCTGGTACACAATTTTATCATAAAATCATAAGTTTATTTAACACATTTTATGCATGCTATTGACCTGTAATAGCCTCCCCATCCAAACCCTGAGACCCCTGCTTCTGGCATTAGCCAATATTGAGATGATTTAAGCAGACCAATAAAAGACTCATAACTGTTACTCAATGACATTCTTTAGTCTACCCTTCGCTCCAACTTCTGAAGCTATATAAAAGGTTATGTGGGGAGGTGAGGGGAAGGGTGGAAGAGCTGAAACAGAACAGGCAATAATTAGATCAGAATTTCTCCACCAGGGTTCCGTGGAACCATAGGGTGTTGGGGGTTCCTTGAACTATGAGAAGTTTGTGACTCTCAGCCAAAAAGATTATTGGTATCAGTTAACCAGACCTATTTATAAGGATGACATTCTTCCCAGTGGCCACCACACTAATGTATTGCGAGTTGTGGATTTAGCATTTATAGCAGGAGGTCCCTGAAGACCTGAAAATTATTTGAAGGGGCTCCCCATGTTAAAAAGGTTGAGAAACACTAAATTAGGTGTTCTCAAAAGAATAAAGGGGCATGAAGTACAATAAAACCGAGGGCTGTTGTGTAAGATTCCTTTTATGTTCAATTTCTTGAGTTTGCATTAGAAACTCTTTAAAGTGTACCTAAAGCCCCACTTTGAATTTTAGGGATTCAGGCAGGTGGTTATTGCAGAATATGACAGGCAATGTCCCTTCTGCAATGATGCATCTTACCTGCCGGATTGCACCAGGAAAAAGCTGAGCTGCAAATGCGGCAGCTTCCCCTTCTTTGCCGGGGATGGATGAACTCCCATGTGCCTATGCGGGTGTTATGTCACCCCAGCAGTGCAAATTAATTAGGATGGTCAAAAAACAAAATCTCTCTCTCATATAAATATAACCTAGATTGAAAGCTCAGATAGTTTATTGTTAGAAGCACTTCTAACAGCGTGGCTTTACATATATTTGCAAATGTATGAAATAGAAACCTATTTTCAAACTAAAATGTTAAAACTGTTTAGTTAGCTTTTTTTGCTGACTAGCTGCAGAGAGGTTTGTGGAATTTTGTACTGTTCTGAATACCAGGGGTAACCCAAGTTTTGGAGAATTCATAATTCTTTTAGGGGTTTAGTACCAAAGGCCTACTATTTCAGAGACAGACTGAGGAACAATATGGGTGTATTTGACCGTGGAAATCATTTCAAAATATTGACAGCTGTGCTTTAAAGCCTTCCATTTAGGACTTTTAGTGTTGTACCCCTATGTGGGCCACATCCGCATCAAAAAAGTGTTGATATTTCTCCCAAATCCAACTAAAAGTGTGATCCAAACTTATACGTATTTTATTTTGGTGCTCAACGTTTTGTGCTTTTTTATTTGATTCAAATTACAGCTAAACATTAAAGTGAAACACTGCTTCTACCTAGCCCCACCCCCACACAATGTGACCATGCCTCATGATTGGCTGCTGTGGGAAGGCCGGGTACTGTCACATGCTTCCCCATACCCAAAATACTTATTTCAGAAAGCTGCAAGAGCTTTAGAGGAGTAGAGTGTAAGGTAAACATGTACAAATTACTGTTTAATTCAAACTTAATTTATCCTAAAAAGTATATTATACATCACTTCCAGCATTTAGAATGGATTCCATTTCAGTTAAAATAGGATAATGAAAATAAAACAAATACCCTTGCAGTGCCTAATTTTACAGATGTAACCAGATTAATGAAACAAAAATATTATCCAAAAATAATGGCACTATTAAATAGGATGCTAAAGCTTTTCTGCCCCAATCTTAGTGTGATGCTTGTGAACTTTAAGGACCAACACTACATACCTAGGCATTTTTCATTGACAGAACACTAATATTCTTTACAAATGGAAATGATCACAAAGCTTGTGTTACCTGCTGAAGCACCTTCTCTGTAAATATTTCTTGCAGTCGGGAGATTTCAACTACCTTGCCTTCTATTTGCCTGTAGAAAAACATCACAAACAGAAACATTTTGGTCAAGACAAAACCTTTTAAAAACATTTTAAGTCAATAAGTGGAATGCCAGTGTAATAAGTTCAACTGAAGGACATTTCCTTCAGTGTTAAAATGAGGATTTGTTTATGAACATTTAAAGACTCACATATTCTTAACAAAAAGTAAAGTGCTCACTGACCTCTGTAGCTCAAGGCACTTTGAAGCACTTCATCCTCAAAATTCACACAACAGAATCACTGCAATTGTCTTTCAGCAGTTAAGCTTTCCCGGCTCTCCGCTACTGCTATGCGTTCATAATTGCTATGGCTTATAAAACACAGGAGGAAGGAAAAGAGAAGATAGGAGCCTGGGAGTACATAATAATTACATTAGCTGTGAACTTTGAGGATGAATCATTCCATAGTGCTCACAGCTTCAAAGGCTAGTTAGACCTTGTTTTAACCTTTAACTACACGGGTGGGGTCTACACGGACCCCAAGCGCCATTTTATTGTCGTATTTTCGATTTTATGCATTGTAGCCCGCCGCGCTTCCAGCTAATCTCAGTGTGCCACGAGAGCTGTTGAGAGAAGGACGCTTGTCACACGTGCTCATAGATAAGTACCTTTTCCTACGTTTTGGGGTACCTGGAGACCCCACGCGTGATTATACGTGACTATTGTTATAAATATTATGACTGATATAATTCAGTTTATTTGCAGATATTCTTATAAAAATGAATCGTCCATTGAGTGATGAAGTTATGGCAAGAATATTGGCCGAATCTAGTAGTTCTGAAGATGAAGAATGTAAAAATAAAATATAGGTTATTTCTATTAAAATAAAGTTTTATTGATATAATATAAACCTTAAATTCTTAAATATGTTATAGAAACTTCTTTTTACACAATAATTGTATGGGGATACCTGCAGACCCCACCCGTGACGTTATGTCACTAGTAATGACGCGTATACTTAAAGGTTAACCTTGTTTTTACTGCTTGTTTAGATTTTGTAAATAATTGAAAAGCCATGGTATGTCACAGATATATTTTAAACCAGTGGCCGGCAACCATTTTGGTCCCATGGACCACTAAAATTACCGGCTTCTGAGCGAGCATGCGCGGGGAGCGGGGTGTCACTCAAAGGGGGAGAAACTTCCCCCATAGTGACGTCATTAAGGCATAACCCCGCCCACTTCCCCACTGCAGATCTAAGCCTGCGATGGGAGGATGGGCGGGTTGTGTCCAGGGACACAGGCCGGCTACTTCCCTGAGTCGGAGATTTGTACAGGGGACAAGGTCCATGACTCTGGACGGTGCGCCCCCCCCCCCCCGAGCGGGGTCCTTCTTCTGAACCTGCTCGGGAGTGCATGGGCCAGAGCCGCAGACCACCGGTTTGTTGACTGCTTCTTTAAACCCTTGATACTGTGGTCAAATTATATGAAGGTAAACCAGTAAAAGAGGTTTGTTCCCTGCTGCCTCCACCACTGAACTCTGATTTGGAAATCTTCATCTGGAATCCACAACTGAAATGACATTTTCAGAAGTATTCATTTCCTGGGTCCTTCAGAGCTACCACTGGTTTCACCAGCTGAATCCCTGCAGTTGGCCCAGGAGGGTGACAGTCCTGGAAATTTAACTGTAGGTTTCTTTAGAAATTTTTTTAACGTATCAAAGCAAAGTTCAACAGTGCAGAGAGAAGAAATGGTCAGGAATTTTTAAAGACTTCTTTAACAAGTATGACCTAATTTTGATCCTTAGGTCTATGTTGAAGCAGGGGAGGCTGAAGAAATATTCAACTTTCTCATTTCTGTTTTCTCTCTTGTTAAGAAAGTAACAATCAAGTTAACAATTAAAGTTGTGTAATCAGTTCGATCTTTTCTGGATTGAGAAATTTTGGCTGGTGGCAGTTATCTAACAGACAATGAATACGTGGGAGAAAGCTTAATTTAATGTAAGCACAGACTCAAAATGTCCTGCCTGTTTTAGAATCGCCAGTACTGGCAGAAGAACATTCCATGAGTCAAATATTAAACATTCTGCTCTCCTAGCTCCAGAGAAACACCACCCACACACCATACCTATTATTAGGCCTTCAGTCACGTGCTAACATTTTCATGTTTGTCAGTGTTTTCTTAATGGGAAACATAACTATTTCTCTTATATAATCAGTCAGTACCATCAACCCAGTGCACTGGGGTGATGTAACAGAATTATAACCATGACTTGATATACAATGTATGTTTCTCTATTACCAGTTTACCTGGTAGAAGAAAATGGTGTGTAACAATATGTTAGCCTCACGTGAAGGAAAGGTGTCTGATCATCCAAACCAGCATACTCATTTATGACTTCTGGTTCTTTTAAATAAAATAGACAAACCTAACCAACTTGTCTCTATCATTTTCAAAAAAATACCACAAGGATTAATACAAGTCTGTTACCCTAATCCTCTATTTTGAGACTCCAATAGTCATTACACTATTAAGAAAGAAGACCGTGTTGCCTACCGTAAGATAGTCAGGTTCTAGCACTTAGTTCTACTGTGACTGGACTAAAGGTCTGCAAGATCGACTCATCTTTCTTTTAAAGTGGAACTTAAGTCCCACTTTGAACTTGAGCAATTCAGGCAGGTGGTTATTGCAGAAAGGGACAGGTGATGTTCCTTCTGCAATAACTCTCCTTACCTCCTTATATGTCAGGGGGAGATTAGGAATTTGAGCAGGGAAGATGAGTTTTGTTTTATCCAAGCTGAGTTTTAGAAATCTGTCAGCAATCAGCTAACACTATTTCAGAGAACACTGCTGATGACCATAGCCATTTTAGCACACAGATTTCTCCCTGTGTGTGAAAACCACATATTTTGTATATAATAATTTATACAGCCAAGCAGTGGAAATATACAGATGGAACGGGCCTGAGAGGTGATACAAGTTACCCACCCGATGAAGAGAGAGTAGCCACATCCAGCATCCATCAATGTTTCGTTGTCAGGGAAACAGGCTTTGTTTAAAAATACCTGCACTTATCTGATATTTTCACAGATGTCAATTACATGCAATTCATTTACTCAAAGTTAACTCCTTCACTACCACAACTAGCAAATGCAAGCCTGTCTGACTTAAAGTGCATTCAGATAAATACATCAGCCGGAATCTGATTTAGACTGGTCCTCCCTTCTCTTGTCTGTCCTATATGCGGAATGTTCTAGACTAAAAACTGCGTAGAACCTGTATACCAATTTTTCTGAAAGTGATTCTGTTTTGCACTCTCTGCAAAAGAAAAGGCCTATGTTCACCTGTTCCCTCTCTTCGATCACCAAACACTTTAAGAGCTGCCATCACCTAAAGTATCTTCACATTTTACATTACAGAACGTATCAGATGACTGTGGTTCCATGGAGGAAACATGGAGCACAGCAAGAAAGCAGGCATCTGATGTTCGGGAAAGTGCCAGGTGTGAAGTGTCCCATGCTCTGCAAGAAAGAAGACTGGAGGAACAAATAATAGAATGAGTGAATATAAGCCCTTTTCTTTACATTAATGAACACAGTGACAGAGCCACTTGAAGTAATGTTTAAAGTGATTTGATGCTTTTATGTGCGTGCAATTCCCAATTGAGGCCAACTGGATTTTGTCTCATATTACGACGGGACATAGAAAGCTGCGGCTGGTTGCCCCTGGATCTGGTGAGCCCACCGTTCAGAGTAGGCAGTGCCTGGGTTTTTTTCCTCAATTTGTTGCTAATAACTTCTTCATTGCTATTTCCTGAAGGAGACTAGTTCTGGGAATATAGAGGATAATCAGAATAACAGGAAACCAGTTTATACGATCCGCATAACAAAAATAATTGAACTATTATCACATAATGGCTGTATTATGGTCTACAATTTTTTTTAACTTACTAATTCCATGTGGTTAATTTTATCTAGATCCCTTAAAGTCCCTTTACTCAAACGCATTTGGTCCTAGACTTCTACCTTAAAGGATCTGGCATCCCATGAGTAGTGTGAGTAACACCCATTGGACTGATCTTTGATATAAGACTTAAGCTATGTACAAATCAGATGATTCTCATTCGATAATCTCCTCAGGGCTGTTATCGGACGAGAATCTGGCGCATGTACAGCACTCAGTGTGCGGATGTCCATCCTAGTAGATCCACGGACAAGGAACGATCACAATGAAAGTAAATGGAGAGAGAGCGCAGCAGGGTGCCGCTCCGTCGTTCTCCCCCTCCCCTCTCTATAGAACAGAACAGTGTTGTATGTACAGCACTTGTTCATGCATCGTGCAGTCTTTTTGTCGTTGGAAAGGATCATGAAAAATCCTTTCCAATTACAATTTTTGCACCGGTGTTTCCAGCCTAATTCAACACCAGGGAGTCCCTAATGGCAGCCTCAAAACTAGTCCCTAATTTCTCTCTTTCCCTCAGGGCAAGAAGCTTAACAAATATTGACTTGTTCCAGAGGAACACAAACTTGAGTTGTGTATGTTGCTAAAGAATAACAAGACATTAAATCAAAATGTAAAATATATTGAAGCTCACCAGTCACTAGATTTGGTGGCTGCTTACGTTTCTTTTTTTTTCTAGATACAAAAATTTTCTGCAAGCTCAGCAAAAAACAGAAATACAGTGTTCTTGTTCTGTGAGCTGAACAGCAAGAATAAACAGTGATATATTTGTTCTGGATACCACTTTTCTATCAGTCCCCAAGTAATAAAGGTAAACAAAGGCAGACATGTTGGAAGTTAAGAGGGTGGCAACCATGCCCCCCCAAAAATGCAGTGGAGTAGTGAGTGTAGCCACCCAAGCACAGAGTGTGCACTATTCATAGGATTATCAGAAAACGATAAAGAGAAAAAAGTATGTAAACATTGCAGGGACAACATAAAAGGACTAGTAAGCTGCAGTATAATACAATTTAGTTTTCAGTAAACGTAAGGGTAAAATTAGTGTTAAGTATATCTTCGTGAATTAAGATGTTCTGGTAATCCATTAAAAATTAATAGGCTCCCTTTTATGCAGTTCACACCAGCACACAATAACAAGTTGCATTAAAAGTGTGAATCCGCCTTAAATATTTAAGTTCCAGGGCCATTCAACCCTCACAAGAACCAGTACAATACAGGAAGAAACTATCAAATCTGAATTCCAAGCGTATAAAACATCTTATATTTATGCAGTTTTGTATTTTTCAATGCACGATTGAATGTAATTTTTTTTAAATTTAAGCAATTTACGTAATTGAAATGGTCTTGGTATTAGCCTACAGTATTTCCTGTACAATAAGAGAGGGAAACTGCACGATAAACCAATCAGTTCAAGTGCTGACAACAAGCATTCTGATAGGAGGATAATGCATTGTGACAGAAGGATGAGCTTATCTTTGTTCTGCTTCTCCTGCACTTTGGGCAGGTCTAAGTGGACTGAACAATGCTGCCACTCATTTAACCCAAATGACTGAAAGGGCATCTAGTGGGGGAGAGAAATACAGAAAGACAGCTTAAGATTCATGGTGAATATTGCAGAAATTGACTATGTTTTAGTATATTTAAATAGGCTATTAATTTGTTGTTTTTTTTAACTGAATATCTGTTGTAAGATTTTCTTTCTCAGATTCAGCCTCCCCTGTCCTTGTGGAATAGCATATCACTTTTGAATGAGCTTCATACAAGTTGTACAAGCTTCTTTGGAAAAGAAAGAACAAACAGACATCATTGTTGGTTTACCTTACTTCATCTAACAGACTGTTCATCTCACTGACAAGTCTCTGGTTTTCCTCTTCAAACTATAAAAACAGAAATATAAAAGGTGAAGGTTTCTATAATTGGTTGATTTAGTTCCAATTTAAACACATCAACCGTCTCCCAAAAGAATACTCAAGTTAGAAAGGTTCAACAAATATTATTAAAGCCTTGGCTAAACATACATTGTTCACTGACATTCTGGCTAGTAGAATACTTATAATATTACATGTATATTAAATTAAAGTATAGTAAACTGTTATAAAATATACATAAAATAATAAAAGTATTTAGAAAAAGTGCCTTGTTCTCATATGTCAAAAACAAAAATTGTATATGTCATACATGTGTTACAAAGAAATAAATAACACTATGAAATCACTTCTAAATTACCCAGAAAAGGAGAATATCAGTCCCAAAAGTCCACTCAATAATTGAATTTTAGATGAATTTGATTACATGCTAAACTCTCTGACTCTGGTGATAACCGTCACAGTTGTCACTTTGCTTCTATCAGCTTTCAACCAAACTTTAAACCCCTCAAATGGATGTCATAGCTGGTCATGTCTGAAGAACCATGGCAGCTGCAAATCTAAATAGAGGCTAGGATGGCACTATCCTTCGCTCATAGATGAAGCAACACTTCTGTTAGAAAAATGTATTATCATTGATGCTATATGTGTAAATGTCATTTTACATTGTTTAATAGTTCACCTATTGTTTAATAATAATAATAATAATAATAATAATAATTACATTTCTGTCTTTTTTCTGTAGCCCCCAAAAAAATCTTTAACCAGCTAAAAACAATAAAATGTCTTCAGTAACAGACAGTAATGTGGTTGAATGTCAAAACTGACTAAAGTTTATATCCCCTGGCTCACTTCCTCATACACATAACTGTAAAAAAAAAAA
>NC_092860.1:135796388-135811726 GCF_032062135.1 Pyxicephalus adspersus
TTATCTCAGGACAGTGCAGTCTCTTTGACAGCATTGCTTGCAGCAGCAGGGAAGGTCAGGTAAATAGCTGTCAGTCCTCTAATCTGCAGTCTGTGGCATCCCCGGCTCCCTTTTGGCTTTGAATGGTCTCTTGGCATCCCCTGCTCTGAGACTGTGTGGAGCTGAGGGGTATTTGAAGTTGTGCTGAGGCTAATAAGCAGGGTAGGTCCTAATCTCAGTTCTGTGCTGCTGGGGCTTTATAGCCTCTCTGCTCACAGTGGTCTGTGCTTGCTGTAGCATTAGGCTGGGCTGACTTGCTGCTGGTGCCTGACTTTGCCTGTTCCTGACCCTTGGATTGTACGCTGCTTGGCCCACCTATTGCCTGTGACCCCAACTTTGCTTTGTGTTCCCCCTTGCATAACTCTTCTGGTGGACTGATCACTTGTATATGACCTTTGGCTTAGTATTCTGGATTTGCCTTTTTAAGAACCTTGTACTTCTATATCTGAGATGTCCTGGTCCTCTGCCAGCCCTTGCACACTGGAGATGCAACCAGTCTCCCAAGGCCGAGTGGGTGCTTTTTTTATAGGCGAAGATTACACAGTTAGATTGGGGGACTGGCATCTGCCGAGTACTAGTGCTGGACCAGAGCTTCACACAAGCACTATAAATCTTCTTTGTTGAGAATATGTTGACTGAAGGTGTAGGTAAACTCTCTGGGTTTACCAGGGTGTAATCTCTGTCCTAGTCTAGGGGGTCCCTCTAGGAGTCATTTTTGTATATTTTGTTTTAATGTATACCTGAAAAGGAAAATTCATAAATTCCACCAGGGAACTAGTGCACTTTATTGGCATATTTTCAGGTGTGAGGGGAAGAATCATTGTGCAACATTTGCAGGTATGTAAATGACAATGTACCAGCTATTTAGAAGTGTGATAGCCAGAGGCCAGTAGGTTGGAGTTGTTGAGTATAACTTGAAGTGGAATTAAAATTTGCAATTGGACAGGTGTGTATTGCAGAAAGGGCATATGCAATGTCCCTTCTGCAATATTTATTCTTACCTGCCTGGCCACAGCCCAGATGATCAGATACCCAGCAAACCGGACTGATTTATGTCATCGAGCCCAAGAAACCAAGATGAAGATTGAAATGTGAAAGAGAAGAAGGAAGAAGATGGCAGTGCTTGCAACGGAATGGTAACAGGTGAATATTGATTCACTTTATTTCTGCTTTTACTATGTTACAGTGCCCTGAAGCCTATTTCATGATTTATATATTGGGAGACATGATATATAAACACAGTGCATGTCTATGACCTACTATTTAGTGGAGGTGTTAGGAGCCAATCAAGCCAGATTTCTAAAGGCCCAATATCATCAGCCTGAAGCCTTCTATGCCACTCATGTAAAAAAAAAAAAATAAAAAAAAAAAAAAAAAGATGCCATTAAGCCAACTTCACAACCTAAACCTTCTATCAGAGTGGTAAGAGTTCTCATAAGTTTGTAATCAGAACCTATTCTCATGCGAAGTCTTATACACAATCTCAATCATCTGATCATATTTTAATGTCATGCTGTGGTGCCGTTTACTGCCAAGAATGTACCTTTATTTTGTGTACTGACTATATACCGACCTGTACACTATATATCTGCCTATCTTGTAGTTATTTCCGAGTACAATTCTAACCAAACAAGCATTCAGCATGGAGACAAATGTCTCTGGCTGTGAACAGCACTTGGACTGAAAAGCACTTGGTTAAGTCTGGGTGGTAGAAAAGCAATCAGCGCTGCTGACAGCAGCCGCTATTAATCTTTAAAAATCAATTTAGCACGCAAGATTGGTCTACTGGAATAAAACAGATATCCAAAAAGTGCAGATTCGTCATCTGGAAGGATTACTGTAAGTGTATGAGGAAGATGTATCAGCCTTTGATACAACATATTATATTTATATATCCACTTCCAGCTCCAGCCAGACAGATGTGGTAGGTCACTAGTAATAAGTGTACTAGGTAGGTGTACTAGTAATAAACCTGCAAAACACAGGTATATTTGTTTACCAAGCTGCAATCACAGACACCCCAACCTTTAAATACAGACAGATAGATAAAAAAAAGAGATGGGCAGTTTCTTTATCTTTTTGGCTAAAATCCTTAAATGGTAATGAAAGGTGCACCAAGAAAGTGGTCAGTATGGTCAATCCTCAGATATACACGTAATTTAAAGTATTAATGCCAACGTATCAGCATCACTAGCAAGCCATGCCCATCTCTCAACAGTCCCATTGACCAATAGTGAGCCATGAGAAGGGTTTGAGACCAGGTGCCCACTTCCTAGGGGGCACCCAGCAAGCTGTAGCACATAGCAAGTTATGCAGAAACCCAAACACAATTGCACATTACTTCTCTCTTCCCATGTGGGTTTTGCTGGGCTACAGAATAAAGAGTATTACATGCTGGATCACCAACCTTCACTGACACTTTGAATTACTGAACACAGAGGCTGAGTAAAAAGAGAGTAAATAAAAGGTACAGACGATCTGGCTCCAGATACGAACTGTAACCACTACCTTCATCACTTGGCTATTCAAACGGAACCTGAAATGTGCAAGAACACCAACTACGAATACAAGAAAAAACAGAGGACAGATGTCTCTGCGGAGAAATTTTGCATTTAAGTCTTAAACACTATAAAATTTTTTTGCTTAAAGTGGAAACCCAAGCAAAAATGAAAACCCTCAAATCTGAACAATGGGTAAATTCCAAGAAATACTGTATATAGGCTATGGCCCACTTGTTAAACTGTTGTATTTGTCCATTGGAAAGCCAAAACCACAAGTAGAAAAAACATATTTCCAGCTAGTAAAGTCAAATTGTTTTCATTAGAAATATAAATAATATTTTACAATTATTTCCAGAGGCAAACAGCTGAAAGATTAATAAAAAAGCGCTGTACATACAAAGCCGAGAGGGGAAAACGAACGGGCGAGCGGCACCCCGCCAAGCTCTTGTCCCTTCATTTGAATTGCAGTCGTTCATTCCCTGACTGACAGATCCATGAATGGGGATGTGCGACCCCTGTACACGTCAGATTCTCGCCCAAGACAAGCCAATCAGCTTGTATCCGACTACAATCATCTGACATGTGTACATAGCCTTATAGCCTGGAAGGTTTTTTCCATTTGACCCTTGATCCATGGTCTTGGCTTTCTGCGTACAAAATGTAGCTTGATCACACAATATGTCAATTGACTGCAGAAAGCAAGCAGTTAGAAACATAGTCTGCATAGTTATGTTTCCGTACAAGCGCCCTGCACAAGTTCCATACATAGCCAAATATATACATATACACTCCCATTGACACCCATGACTCCACATTGACATTTTTTTATTAAGGGTTGCTGAACTGTATTGCTCCTCTTGAACTTTGAGAAGGTAATAAAGGCACTAAACATTTCCTTCTACAAAGTATAAAAAGTATAGCTTCAGATGGTTTAAAGCTGAAGTCAGTAGGTAAGCGAAGTGTAAAAAGCAATAAAGCGTATAGAGTGTGCAAGTCACTTATCCTGTCCACCTCCTCTCTCAACAATTGGTGCAGATAATCCTACTAGAAATCTCATATAAAGATTCAGCTGGTGTGTAAAGTATAATAGTGACTTATCCCAAAGAAGGATTACAGGATTTTTTACCTATCTTGGCATATTTTTAGAATCTGTACATACTAAATGAAGGATTTCATATCAAAGTTTTTTTTTTTTCCAATCCAATGACAGAAGCGTTTTTACTTCCTAGTCTTTGCTGGTTTCCAACACACATACATTCCACAGAAAATGTTTCATACCATTCCAGAAGCAGTTCAAACAGATAAATTATAATACTTTTACCTTTTAACAAAATAAAATAAGAGATAACCATCTCCTACTTTGCTTTGCCTGTTCCATCATTGCACATTATAAAAGACAGGCTAAGTCAAAGCAGCTGCTTTTATAAACCTTTACCCTCTGTAGTGGAACAATAGGCACAGAACTAAGGATCGCTGTGTTGGTACAGATAACAGCGGTGCTTCGATTTAGGAAGTAGCTGCAAAGATTAAAGGAAAAGTAACAGCGATCATAGCAAATTTAAAGTAGGAAAATTAATATAGCTGCCACTGATCTAACTACTCTCAGGCAAAACACTTTTCCATCTTCATGGAAATCGGGACAGGATAAGTGTTTAGGCATATAAATATGAGAAGGCACAAAGAGTTGTTGGAGTAACTTACGGTGGCAAAATAAGTGAACAGAAAAAAAGGTTTGTAAGGTATACAACTTATGGCTTTCCCATGAAAATTGTGCTTACAAAAGTGCCAATTCTTCCTAATTTCCATGTAGTGAACCGCATAGGATATCTCGTCCCATCGTCTGTTGTGTTCAGTGACAATGTTCATAGTAATGCACTCCTTAAAGCAAACGGACCTTATAAAAGAGGAAGGGTGCTTTGAAGTGACAACCATGGATAGTGCCATGTAAAATTCATGAAAAAAGATGAACTCACCAGCCCTCCCAAGTACAGCATTCTTGCTTTATTGTGAAAGCAGTGTCAATGGCAGACACAATGGAAATCATATTGCATATGTCATATGACCAGTCGGATTTGCCTTTCTGCTTTAGGCAATTCTTGAGTTATTGATTGGTAAATTTGGTATCAGATTAAGGACAGGTAAGGTACACTTGGCTTATTAGGCAGCATTTGATATTTACAGATCAAGAAATGTGTGTGTGCAGTGTACAACATCCATATCAAGTTGAAAAGTAGTTGCATCAATAGACCAACTGATTTTGTTAAAATGTACAGTTCTCTAGTCTGCAGTCCACTTCATTGTAACCCTTTACTTGGCAATTTAAGTGCTAAAACAGACACCTTATGTTATAGTTATCCTCAAAGCTTTTTAATTTAACAACAGCAGAATTACAATTATTGTCTCTACATAACACAAGCATTCACAATGAGAAAAGTGCCGAAGTGAAGGACAGAAACAATTTATAGTGCTATATAAAAGAAGCTGAAATCCCTTTGATGTGAATGTACTTCATTCATCCCTGCCAAGCATTTTGTTCATTTAGATCTGTTTTAAGATAAATAAAATGTTGTGCAAGCATATTAAATGATACTGTAAAGTACAAAAAAAATCACTTTGCCTGCAGGTTTTTAGAAAGAATTTAATAGGTTACCATTTGAATGTCCTCTGGAGACAGTTCGTCTTCACCTAGACCATCATCCCAAAGTCCAGAAGTACTCTGAGCCTCAGACACTGTCCTTTCTGTCCAAGAGAAGGGAATACAAACAGTTATAGTAAAACCAAAGACTACTACTGAATAAACACCAAATTCAGTTACCAAGCGATGAACCACTGTCAAAGTAAACAAAAAAAGCTTCATTTACCTTCACTGACTTCATTATTTGTGTCTCACAAACTCCCCCTTCCGGACATTGCAGCTTGCAAAGGGAGAATATGGCAACAAAGATAGTGCTGCCAATGCAGAGGGCAGGACTAGGTGTGGCTAAAAAGCTACAGAACCGTAAGTGAGAGGTCCAGAACTGGGATAATCAGCAAAACTAGACACAGCCTGCACTAGACTAGCAATTCTGTTCTGAATTCAGAAGAAGTAGTGCTGTCACCCCATCATAGAAAACTGTAATAGGTGGCACAATGTGCTAAGTTGTCATCAAAACAATTAATGGTTATTTTTGAAGAATACAAAATAAAAAAAATATATATTCACTTTTTATATAAACACTTTTGTTTAAAACATAATTCCACATGTGTTCCATCATAGTTTACATGTCTTCAATATTGATTTACGACAAGAGTTTTTCAACCAGTGTTCCGTGTCACCTTAGGGTTCCTCCAGAGGCTGCTAGGGGTTCCTTTGTGCTTATTAGGTCAGTTGACACCAATTATCTTTTGGATATCTGTAAGGGTTGCAGCTTTCCCATTGCACAGCAAAGTAAGGGACATTCTTCCCACTGACCACCACGCTAATGTACTCTGAGCTGTGGATATACCGGTAGTAATTATAAGGGGTTCCCTAAAGACTTGAAAGTTATTTTCAAGGGTTCTCCCACAGTTAGAAACAGTGAGAAACACTTTGCTACAATGTAAAAAAAAAAAATGTAAAAAAATGTATAAAAACAAAAAATGTAAATATTGCAATGACATATAGAACTACCCTGTGTACAATTAAATTTATTTTCGTAAAGAAAACTTTGATTAGCAACAATATACAAATCTGAAAAAAAAAAAAAAAATGTGTTCCCCCAGTCAAGTTTATGGAATTGTAAGAAGTCTATAGTAAGTCATATACTGTATATTTCACCTGTAGTTTCTTCTATTGATGGTTTGCCTTCCTCTTTCTCTTCTGTATTCCTCAGGGGATTTGTTTCGGTTAACTGGCGTGTCTTCACTTTCTGGAACTGTTCTGGTTCTAGCCTTGACCTACAGGCAAAATACAAAACAATACTAAACCATTGAATACATTAAAACATTACCTTGGGTTATCAAAATCCTAAGAATAAGCAGCACTCTTAAGAAACACAAGACTCTTGTCAAAAAAAAAATAAAAATCAAGGGTTGTAACCAAGGAATTTTAATGGCATCAAGGTAATACAAAAGTTACAGAAGGTAAGCCAAAGTTTATACATTATAGTAAAATGCTGTTTCCATTAACGTGAAAATGTAACAAAATCCATATAAAATGATCAAGGCATGGCAGACAACCTAGGTGTATTCTATAAGAGTATGATAACACACTGCCTGTGTATTATAACAAATAGATCAGATGCTGATTGTTGTTGAAATCACAAAATATGAATATGTACCATAGCTCCTTCCTTGCTAAAGAATATCAGCCAGGCTAAAACCCAACTAAACATCTCATACAATTGTTTATGGCCATCCTTTCTTTCCCATCATATTGACAGCCAATAGGAAATCAATGAACATCTGCATTATGAGCTTTTTTCCAGGTTCAGAATTACTGAACTGTGATAATGGGCAGGACGAAAAGCAAGGCAATCGTTTTTTCCACATGTTTTTTTTCCACAGTAATATGCATGAAAAATCCAAATGTTTTATTGATCTGCAGATCAAAGGGATGAGCTTCTTTCTGCAGATAAATAAAGCATAAATGATACAAAGATTACAATTTTAATTTATCACTCTGAACTTTACATCAAAGTACATATTTGAAGGAAGCAGATTTTTTTGCTGCTGAAATCACACTGAAAGTATCAGCTGCCATCTTTGACAGCTAGGATTTGCCAGTAAGTGTAAAGAAAAGAGAATACCAGTGTTTGGAGCAAAGGAAAAGGACACAGTCTGGAGAAGGACATTGGGCACGAGGTGGCACAGGAAGGTGACACAGAATGTAAAAAAAAACAGAGCACAGAGAAAACACTAGACAAGGTCACACACTAGAAACAGACACTCGGTGCAGATATGTGGATGTGATCTGCAACCATTTGTTTGCCTGATCACTTCCACATAGCAGGGTACAGAACCCACTGCAAACTACAGATTAATAGACAGGTCAGTGAAGCTTAAGTGAAGTTATAGACAACAAGAAATTAAGTACTGTATATAAAAAAGTTAAGAAGACTGGTTAAAAGCTTTGTTTGGCCCAACAAGCAAATTTACCTTTTCTTCCAATCTATTTAACAGGTGTTATACAGAACAGGATACCCCCTCCACCTCTAACAGAGACATGAGCAGCAAAATGAACTGCTTTTCCAGGAAGGTTGTAAAGCTCTGTCAGCATTGCAATTGAGTGTCCCCAAGAGGAAGATGCCCTCATTTCCTGTCCAGGAGATCTGTCAGTCATTAAAGGAAAAAAAGAAAATCCTCTCTATGGGGACACAGATCATTTAAAACTTAACTGGTTCTGATCTTTCCTCATCCTATCCAGAACATAAAAGACATAGTTTTGCTTAGGACTGGGCCTTAAGCTTTAGCATGAAGAACAAGTAGACAGAAAAGAGAAGATGTGTGAGATCGTAATGGGTGACTGAAAAGCCTTCTCTATCCACTGGGCTCATAAATTAATTAAATGTTCTTGAATTAATACTAGGAAATCAGAAACCACTGGAAGAATATTGAACTCTGTATTAAATTAAGTACACTCATACAAGCAATGAAAGATACAGACGGGCAGGCCAGGGCTATACTGAGCAAAGGAATGCATTAAGAGAAAATACCATGCATATTCAGCTATAGAAATAATAGACTTTCCCATTACAGCTCCAATCACATCATTTTGTTCTTGTTACCATCTCAATTATAGAGTATAATAGTTTTTAATTGAAAAGGAACAAAATGCCTCTCAAGCCTTAGTACAAAGAAAATCTATTAATGTGATAAAAGCATTTCTAATTATTGCATTAAGCCTTTACTAATACCCTATAGGAGGAAGGCAAACACATATTTTACCGCTCCACAGAGATGGGTTTGATGTGGAATATGGTCCATTTTGTAAAAGTCTTTTTATCTTCTATTTTAGACGTCCACTTTTAGGTACGCACATTGTTGCAGACAGCCCGTGTGAATTTCTGACTAAATTGTTTGATCTCCATCCAGTATTTAAACGTATTAGAGATACCAATTATTACTGCAGTGCGACAAGCACACTTCATCTGTAAATCAGGGCAGCTCAGTAACAGATAAACAGCTTCCATTTCAGAAACCATTCAGAAACCCTGAGCCAGAAAATCACTCTGAAGGCATCTCAGATCCACTAAAGAAAAGCTGCAGCATCGGACCAAGCCCTCATCTTGACAGTATACATTCAAAGCAGTAAATATTGCCTGAATTTATAATCCCCGAAAACTAAAGTGAACCTGTGCTCAAATGTTAATATGTATGTAAACGGCCCTGTTACCACCCACAAATAAAGAGTAACAGCAAGATTCTGCTAGATTGTTAGCTCTTGTGGGCAGGGTCCTCTCCTCCTCCTGTGTCACTGTCTGTATTTGTCATTTGTAAATCCTATTTAATGTACAGTGCTGCGTAATATGTTGGCACTATATAACTACTGTTTATTAATAATAATAACAGTAAAGCATTTGGTCACATGATCTCTATTAAAGGGAAAGATTAATTTTGTTTTACCTGTTTGGTGGTAGCTAGTATGTTTCAGGCTCATACCAATCCTGGTACACTACCAACCTAATCCGTTTGTACTCAGAAATGTCATGACACTGTACTGGTTGTTTTGGTATTTGGTTTGTGATTGTTATGTTGTTTAAATTGTATCTTATTGTATATGATGTGTATTTCTATAATTTGTAATGCTCTTGTTTTTGTATAAAAATTGAACAAATGTATTAAAAATCCATTGAAACCAAAGGGAAAGAATAAATTATAGGTTGGTTGATCTTCCCTTCAGCAGCAATTTCATGGCCAAATTGTATAGATCTCAGAGATCCGGGGCCGGGCCAACCTATAGACAAACAATAGGACCCCCTTGGGTAGCAAGCTGTAACTGAGAAAGTTACTAGAAACAACCTTACCACCAAGTTTGTAGCAAAACTGCTACTGCTGCACAGAAATAACTTTCAGCCTAGGAAGGGTGAAAATAACCGCTGGAACCGAGTCAGAATTTGCAGCCATGCTCCTGATTTTAAAATAATGTAATCACCTACTGTAATGAGTTAGGGGTTAATTAGTTTTACCCCTATTTTAAGTTAATAATACTGTAAGAGTGTTATTCCAAGGGGTGGGGAGGTTGATTAGCTTAATCGTAAAGCAAAAAATTAATGAAATTTACTTTTACAACACCTGAATACATAATGACTATTTAAAATCAGTAAAATTGTAAGTATTGTGGGAAAAAAAATGCTTATCCTATGTCAGTGAATTTAAAGGTAATAAAGCCACTGGATCAGATTATCAGCCAGGGAGCTATAACTCAATAAAGGAAGATAGTGATGACATTAACCATACTTCCTAAGTACAGGTTTCCTTTAAATTGTACATATATATATCAAGATAATACAGTTCATTTAACACAAACCCTCAACTGAGGACTGTGATATGAATTAATGAGCACTCAAGGGGACACACACAGGATCGGATCTCAGAGCAAGTCTTATTCACGGGTGAGTGTCTTATTTTAATTATTTTTTCAAAAATGGGGGGTGGCTTATTTAATGGGGATGTCTTAAAATCGGGGAAACACGGTACTGTTTATTAATAATAATAACAGTAAAGCATTTGGTCACATGATCTCTATTAAAGAGAAAGATTAATTTTGTTTTACCTGTTTGGTGGTAGCTAGTATGTTTCAGGCTCATACCAATCCTGGTACACTACCAACCTAATCCATTTGTACTCAGAAATGTCATGACACTCTACTGGTTGTTTTGGTATTTGTTTTGTGATTATGTTGTTTAAATTGTATCCTATTGTATATGATGTGTATTTCTATAATTTGTAATGCTCTTGTTTTTGTATAAAATTTGAACAAATGTATTAAAAATCTATTGAAACCAAAGGGAAAGAATAAATTATAGGTTGGTTGATCTTCCCTTCAGCAGCAATTTCATGGCCAAATTGTATAGATCTCAGAGATCCGGGCCAGGCCAACCTATAGACAAACAATAGGAACCCCTTGGGTAGCAAGCTGTAGCTGAGAAAGTTACTAGAAACAACCTTACCACCAAGTTTGTAGCAAAACTGCTACTGCTGCACAGAAATAAAATTCAACCTAGGAAGGGTGAAAATAACAGCTGGAACCGAGTCAGAATTTGCAGCCATGCTCCTGATGGTTGCATTTTAAAATAATGTAATCACCTACTGTAATGAGTTAGGGGTTAATTAGTTTTACCCCTATTTTAAGTTAATAATGCTGTAAGAATGTTATTCCAAGGGGTGGGGGAGGTTGATTAGCTTAATCGTAAAGCAAAAAATTAATGAAATTTACTTTTACAACACCTGAATATATAATGACTATTTAAAAACGTAAGTATTGTGGAAAAAAAAATGCTTATCCTACGCCAGTGAATTTAAAGGTACTAAAGCCACTGGATCAGATTATCAGCCAGGGAGCTATAACTCAATAGAGGAAGATAGTGATGACATTAACCATACTTCCTAAGTTTAGGTTTCCTTTAAATTGTACATATATATATCAAGATAATACAGTTCATTTAACACAAACCCTCAACTGAGGACTGTGATATGAATTAATGAGCACATTAATATGAAGACAGTAAGCGCTGCAAAAAAAAAAAAACGGTGCAACATTAGGATTTGGGAAATACTTGAAATACACACAGGTATATACACACAGGTATACATGAAATGACATTGTTATTAATAAACTGTATATATAAAGTACCAAAACATTACACAGCGCTGTACAATAAATGGAGGTTGCAAATGACAGACAGATACAAACAACAACTCAGGAGGAGGAGATGACCCTGCCCAGAAGAGCTTACAATCTAGAAGATTATCTTCAAAACATTTTTGGATAATGTGGAGAAAGAGCAAGGATGCTGCTGGATCAATTAGGGCCACCCTGAAGAAAGAGGAGAGGTCCCTGCTCAAAAGAGCTTACAATCTATGAGGTCTGGAGGGGGAATATGGAATAGTGAGAGAGTAGAGGGGGTTTAAACGAAAGGAGGAGAGTTTTTGAAAAGATTAGTTTTAAGCTCTTAAATCTGCAGAAAGTTGAAAAAAGACAGAAAGAAAACAGAACAAGGAGGAAAGGTCCAGAAATTTGGGCCAGTCCTGGGGAAGTCTTGGAGTTGTGTAAGTGACCAAAATTCTAATCTCACTGCACAACCTATTATGTTTTAAAAGAACTGCAAATAAATCCTAATGATAAAGATAAAAATAGAAAAAGTTATGATAAAGACCAAAATTAAACAAGGCAGTGTCTAATCGCAATATCGTTGATATGCGAATACAAAACAGAAGCAAAATAGAGGACAGTAGGCGTATCGATATCCAAGTCTACCATAAAGAGAAGATTGCAAGAAAGTAAATACAGAGTGCACTGTGAGGTGCAAGCCACTTATAAGCCTCAAAAATAGAAAGGCTTATGTAAACTTTGCCCAAATCCAGCTAAATGCAGTCAAATTGATTGGGAGGTGTTTCATAATAAAGAAAAATGTCACTTTTTGTATTTTGTGTTTTTGCAAGGAAGGGCCGAGAGCCCTCATGTTTTTGTATGTGCCATTTTCTGTACATGTTTTGTTATGTTCTAAAAATTTAATAAAAACCGATTGCAACAAAAAAGGCTTTAGTTCCCCACATTTTTATGCAATCTTTTTGTTCAACCCAATGAATTAAAGCTGAATGTCTGCAGTTCAACTGCATCTGAGTTGTTACATTTAAAATGAATTGTGGTAATGTACAGAACCAAAATTAGAAAAAAGTTGTTTCTGTCCAAATATTTATGGACCTAACTGTATGTTTAAAAGCATGGGGGTATAATTTGGAGGTGTGTGTATTAAACTTTAGCTGTAGCAAAAGAAAAACAGTACTTGTTCCCTCTCTATGCTTATAACGTAAGATCAAACTTTCCGCTAACATCTCCCAAACCTAATAACTGAATGTGAAAAGACTGGAATGGCAGTAAATTTGTGTGAATGAGGAACAGGCTGAGTTCATCAATAAATGGTTTCTCATTACTACACAGCTACATGAGCGGAATACAGACGCCAGCACAGGAAATAGTACACTTGGTGCAGGTGACTGTACCACATTGTTATGGAAAATCATTCAGAAAACTGCAACTAAAATTGCTTCAGATGACCCTTTATCCCAAGTTAACCTTGCCCTGCTCTATATTATATTGTTCCCAGACTCAGGAGTGGAAGAATAGGAAGCCAAGTGCACTGACTAATGGTTGATATTTAGGAAGGCCATCAATTAAGGAACAAACTGAATCTATTTAAATAGCAGGATATTGGTTAAAAGGTTTTGTCCCACTAAGAGAATCTATCAGCCTAAGTAGACCCATTATTAAAATTCACAAGTTACATCACTGAACAGGGCAGATGTCAACATTACCAAAGCACAGTACTTACATTCATAGAATAAAAGCAACCAAGCTTTTTTAATATTATTATTACACAGTATTTATATACCACTGACATATTACGCAGCACTTTACAAAGTCCATAGTCATGTTACTAGCTGTCCCTTAAAGGAGCTCACAATCTAATGTCCCAACCATGGTCATGTCATTACCACAGTATAAGGTCAATTTGGGGCGAAGCCATTCACCTAACTGCATGTTTTTGTAATGTGGAAGGAAACCAGAGTGCTCAGAAGAAATTCAAGCAAACCCAGGGAGAACTTGTAAACTCCATGCAGGTAGTGTCCTGGTACCTAGTGCTGCAAAGGCCACAGTGCTAACCTCTGAGCCACCGTGCTGCCCATATGATCTCTGGCTACCAATCTTTAATGCAAATTTCTGAATTCAAACAGTCGTAGGAAAAGATGATCAAAGTGCTTCAGTTCCTAGGTCCACATCTTACATGGTAGCCAGACCACATTATGTTATGCTCATGTATCTCTCACACTCTCTTTGCTGCAATAGTCTGCTGCCAAGTAAAAAGTCTGGGTGCTAAAAGAACATTAATGATACACAAATTGTCTATTTGGGGAATCCAATAGGAGGGTCCATGTTATTCAGAAACCTACAATCACTATGGATTTACAGAGTTGGCATCACTACAAAATGAAATGAGGAAATATTGCAGCACTGTGTGTAACTGATAGAGACCTATCATAGACCTAATGCTGTAATTCCTGCTGGAGTTTCCACTAAACACGGAATTAACTGTATACTTCTGCAACTGGTAATATGTGTATGGTTCAATGTAATATGTTTAGTAACCTTGCAAAGATCTGTTTTCACAAGGATTTACTGTAATATCTTTCAAGTGATTACCTTAGCTAAAAAAAAATACACTGATAAACAAAAACATGAAAATTACCTACCGAGTATTGTGTAGGTCAATTTCTGCAGCCAAAACAACTCTGATCTGTCAAGACTTGTAAAGGTGTCCTGTGTTATCTGGCAACAGAACTAATGTTCCAATTTCAAAATCTGCAATCAGCGGGGTTTTACTGCAGAAAGCTACAGGCAAAGCCCCTTCTGCAAAAATACATACTTCCCTGCCTAATTGTGCATGGGCAGGAGCATAGGAAGCCAGGAAGCAAAGAAAGTCCTGGGGCTGCAGGCACATAAAGATTTTTCACGAGCCTGCACAGGGGTTATTTCATCCTGGCTCAACCAAGGAAAATGGCTGAAGATCAAAACAGGAAGAAGATGGCAGCACTTGTGATGGAATGGGACAGGCGAATGCATTGTTACATTGCTGTAATGTCCAGTTCTTGGCAGTGGACAGAAGTTAGCATGTGCACTTTCTTTAAATGGTATGAGGCTAAACAGTCCCATACACTGCAAAGTGCAACGTGCCAAATGTTCTGAGAAATTTCTCTAAAGAAAGCACAGGAAGGGATCTCCATTAAGGTTGTTGCAAGCCTTACATGAATTGAATGTTGGAATCCCTTCCTGTGAATATTAAATAATATTGATTTTTGATTGATTGATTGATTTGGAACTTGATTGAGAAATTGATTATAAACTTAAAGAACATTCTATGGTGTTCTACAGATATGAAATTTAAAGTTTATACAACTCTTTGAAATGTCCTTCTGAAGAAGCCTGCTAGCGAAACGTGTCAAGGACAAAGGACAACGCATATTCAATTTTGCTTTAATTGCATAAAGAATTTGATATTGGGTCTAAATTTTTTTTATGTATATGTATTGGAATAAATAATGACATTTTAATATATTGAATATGTCTAAGTTACCTTAAGAAAGTGTACCGTGTAATGTACCTAAAAACAAGCCAATTTCTCCTTACCCTTCATACCCTCCTTACCCTTCCTTTGATCTTATGGTAGGTAAACTATTTGGGTCTTGTAAGAGTCACTCAAATCCATATGTTTGCCCAATATGGTGATATTAAGGTAATGATGATCTATATGTCTGTGTATATATGACTGATGATGACTATCAGTAGTTTTAGTAGTAATGTTAGCAGCCTATATACCACACAGTCATAACAGTGGGACGAGACTCTGGATGAGCAGCTGCACCTTTCAAGAAGTAGAAATAAAGAGACTATACAATACCAAAGCAATCTGCAATCAAATAATACAAAAATTAAATACAATGGAACGGAGGAACTCAAGCCAGGTATTTTCACTCACCTTCGGTTCTAAGCTGCTGGATGGCATCAAAACACGTTCTCATAAAAGTCTGCGCATCTTGGTCGATCTGATCACGCTCTGTGTC
>NC_092860.1:135812087-135813895 GCF_032062135.1 Pyxicephalus adspersus
ATTACAGGGGCAGGCGATACAGAATCATGGCAGTACATCAGCACATGCCCTAGAGATCGCCAATTATTCTTTGATGCCAGACCTTATGTCCATCCAATCTGTGCACAAAATAATATTAGTAGAAAAGAGAAACAACACGTGGAATAACTTAAGGCCCACCAGATGCGAAAATAAGTCATAAAGTTTTCAGGAATCCAGGATCAAGATGGCAACTTCAGAGTTAGAACTTTTAAAAACAATCTAGAGATAGAAGATTAGCAGAGTAAATAGGATTCCTTTCATCACAGCTTTCCATCTTTTTAATTTGAACTAAAAAAATTGTGACCACCTCTCAAGCTGTTGGAAAAATACCTGAAAAGTCTCTTCAACTCAGTTTGTTGCAATACCAACTTATTCTACATATTCTGACAGGTTTACTTTAAAAATACATTTTTATCATTTAAGATTTCCCTTCCACTAAGATAATTTGAACATCTTCGGTTTGAAAATATTCCCATATGTGCCAACACAAGCATGTGTGAATGGCCCTCGAGTACGGTTGCTCAGAGCTAAGTGCTCTGGCCTTTTGCAGTGCTAGGTCCCAGGTTCAAATCTCAGCCAGGACACTATCTGCATGGAGTTTGCAGGTTCTCCCCATGTTTGTGTGGGTTTCCTCTGGGTACTCCGGATTCCTCCAACATTCCTAAAACATGCACTTAGGTTTATTGGCTTCCCCCTCGCAAATTGACCTATGACTGTAAAAATGTCATATGACTATAGTAGGGACATTAGATTGTAAGCCCCTTTGAGGGATAGCTAGTGACATGACTATGGACTTTGTACAGCGCTGCTTAATATGATGGCGCTATATAAATACTGTGTAATAATAATTCTAAATCCAAGGCACTATGCAAACTAAACATCAGGTGGCGCTGCAGGTAACCAAAGTTTCTTTATAATGAACCAAATCATTTCGAGGACCACAAGCAAAAAGATCATCAGGAAGGAATTACCCCTGACTATAATTACTATATTCACAGCTCACAGTACATTAGTTTGGTGGCCATTAGGAAGAATAATACCCTTACTGATGACCCTTACTAAAAGATCATTGGTGTCAGCTAAACTGACCTGAGAGGCACAAACTGCTCATTGCTTAAGGAATCCCCAGAAACCTCTGCAGGGACCCTGCATGAGAAACCTTGTCTCATTTATGCTGCATCTATGTCATGAAGATTTCCTTTCTACATGCCATTCAGTACTCTCCAAGCTTATCCTTAAAGCATGTGTGTGTCGCTGTACATAGAAATAATGGTTGCAAGTGACAGATACAGACAGTAACATAGGAGGAGGCGAGAACCCTGCCCCAAAGAACTTACAATCTAGGAATGTATCTTCTAGATTTTTGGATAATGTAGAGAAAGAGCAAGGATACTGCTGCTACAAAGTTTTTATTACTATTTGTGCCACTGATTGATTCACCTTCTTTATTTCTCCAGGTTGTCATTGCCAAGAAGACAGGAAGAGATTAGAAATCCAGAATGTTAAGAGGAGGTAAAGGTAATTCTTCTTTCACTTCTTCCAAACACAAAATGGTAATTTCCATCATTTTGCAATTATTTCCTATCATTACCTGCTTTGTTTCTTTCCCCAGCTTTATGTAAAACAAAAACAAAATTTTAGCCATGTATACACTCAGAGGTCAGCACTCTGGCTTTTGCAGCGCTGGGTCCCAGGTTTGAATCTCAGCCAGGAAACTATCTGCATGGAGTTTGCAGGTTCTGCCTGTGTTTGCGTGGGTTTCCACCGGGTACTGCAGTTTCATCTTA
>NC_092860.1:135814191-135817273 GCF_032062135.1 Pyxicephalus adspersus
TTTTACCACTCAGCAGCCAGATAACTGTACTTTATAGTCAATTATATGCGGAGGCCAAAAAAATCTTACAGAATACAGAGCAGTGTTGAACCCAGGAATTTTTAAGCTGGGTGGGAAGAAACTGTAGGTGGGTGGCAGCCCCTGTATTGTGACCTAACTCATCAATACCCAACTAAAAAAAAGGCGGGTGGTTACTTAAAAGTGCCAGGTGGAGAACACTGCAGAGGCAACCTATACAAAATGAGATTTTGGTGGGTGGCTACAATACAGCTTAGACACTCTCCCCTCTTTAGGTAATACAGTTTATTATCTATATATCAGACCAGTAAGTCAGTCTTAAAGTGGACACATGGCATTTGCAGCCTGATGTCAGGCCAGCATTGCATTCCTGATGCTATTTCAAATATATTTCAGAAATAAGAAATAGAAAATGCACGCCGGTAACCCGGGATTGGAAGTGCACCTTGATATTCTATATCTATAGATGAGCTCCCCAAAGATCTATAAAACATCTCCATAGCTAGGCCCTTTGCTTCTCTGTGAGTGCACACATCTGAATATCACCCGCAGATGTAACCAAAAGTCAAGCAGATGGGACCGTAAAACTGAATATAGCTTTGGAAGATTCACAGATCAGAACCTTGATCCAAAAAATTGTCATTTACTTATAGATAGCAAAAAAAGATCTATTTACAGTTTGCAGGCATTTCCTGTGGGAGGCACATCAGTCAGCTGTACAAGTAAATGTGATATAGGAGCATTAATGGAAGCATGGGAAAAGTGAGTGAAAGTAAGGCCTGAAAACACTTCATGTTCCTTAAAGGGTCATTCCAGATAAAACTTATTTTCAGTAACGGAGGAGTCGGATTAGCTTGTATTTCTTATGCTGATTGGCTTGTGCTCAAATCCTGCAAAATGTTTTAACTTAGTTCTGCATATAGCAGGGAAGGGTTACAGATTTTCATTGCAAATTATTATTTATAATTGCTTCCTGTATGTTATCTATACAATTGGACATGTTATGCTATAGCTGTTTGGCAGGTGCAAAATCATTGCTGTGATCCTGTCAAAAAACTTCTAAGCTGATAACTTTACTCATCCTTTGCTGTGCTGATGATCATTTATCATTCTTTCCAGATCTGTAGACTACAAAACCATTCACCACATGTTATGAAGAGAAGAAAAAAAAAGTTTAATGCAACCAGCCAATTACAAAGGAATGGATATAGCCACCCTCATACAAATGGCATGCAAAATGTCAACATTATTTAAAAAAAAAAAAGTCTTTCCTCTGAAATTTACTGGCAGAAGGTTCTATGTCCCCCTCTGTTTCATTCAGTTCCTATTATATCAACGACTCATTCTGCCATGATATTATGATCGAATTGACAGGGGAATAATTTATAAATGAAGCCTTAATCTACGTACACATCAGATGATTCTTGACTGATAATTGCCTCAGGGCTGGTATCGGACGAGAATCTGCCATGTGTACAGCGCTTGTTCGACATTCATGGATCGGTCCTGACAGATCCATGAATGGAAAAAAATAATACAGGTGAAGGAGAGAGAGCGAAGTGGGGTGCTGCTTGCTCATTGTCCCCCCTCTCCATAGATCAGAACAGTGCTGTATGTACAAAGCTCATTTATGCATCTATCAGTCTTTTGTCATTGGAAAGGATCGCAAAAGATCCAACGTGTACAGGGCCTTGGTCTTTTGTCCTAAACAGACAACAAATAACACCAAAAATGCATAAAAAAATACAAGGAAAGGCTTATTATATAATACAGAAGTCAGTTATTACATATAAATCACATTCAAACTAATCACCAATAATTATGGTCATGCAATATAAATTGCAAGCTACAAATAAGTACAGCAAAAAAGGTTAGGGACTAATATTTTTGCATTTTTTGGGTTTATGTTATTTGAGGCCAGTAGGTAACAAAAGGTAAGTAGATGACAGCCTGTTGTCTTAAAAAACAGAAACCTGAAATTTTCCAGCTGAAATATCAATGGTCTCATTTTAGAGGTCTCATTAAGCATTGCTCTTGAATCGGCAAAACTCATTTTCCCTGCTGATTGGAGAGTTATGGCTCAGTCTCAGTGAGGGGGAATGTTGCACCTCTGCAGAGAGACCTTCTCCCTGAAAGGGTTCTTTTTTAGAATATGCTGGCAGAGCTTAGACATTTCTCATTCTCATTATCTCAATTACTTTCAAATATTTTTGTGTACCTTGTTTCCAAGCAGTTGAAATATTTTTTGCAGATTTACATTAAAAGCAAAACTAGCAGGGGCCTGGCCGGCTAGAGAGCTGGCTGTGTAATCCCGGAGCTCTGCGGGTGCCGACCAGAATCCACAGCATCTCGGGCAAGCTTTTACCCATCCATGGGTAAACAAAAGAAAGCTAGAGTGGGGAGGCTTCCCCCCACCCCAGCACCGCATCAGATGGCGGCTCAGACCTCCATACGGGCGTATATGGATGAATCTTCACCGGCATCATCTACGGCTCTCAAGATGGCGCTGGCCTCCTCCCCGCACACGTGGCAGCGGGGAGAGAGTGAACGAATTTCAGATTGGGAGGACGGGGATCCTCAGTCGCCCATCTGTACCGATGCCAGACAGGATTTTGCTTCCTCTTCTGTCCAGGACCCTGAGACATCTGTGCCTGATCCGGTGAGACCAGCAGCCCACACAGAGAGACACTATCCCCCTGCAGCTTCTCCCCTAGGGGACACAGCCCAGCGAGCTGATCCACTGGGTCTCCCTGCTAAAGCTAGGATACAGGCTGCTGCACGGCCAGGGGCTATATTATATACCCAAGACCTAAGGGAGCCCAGGGAAGCCTTGGCTTCAGATTCCCCCAAGAGGGCTTCAGATTGCCTGGGCAGTTTTTTGGATGTCCATGGGGATTTAGGGACGGATGATGGGGATAGTAGAAGCGGGGCTTTGTCGAGCTCACCTGTGAGGAGGGAGAGGGGACATTCATCACAAGAGGCTTGTTACAATCTTTCTTGGCACCAGTACCTACAGTATTTACCAACTAAAGAAGATTTCCAGAAATTAGTATCAGATGTGCAG
>NC_092860.1:135817456-135820612 GCF_032062135.1 Pyxicephalus adspersus
GAGGCGACCCGGGACTCTGATCTTAAACCAGTTCTGCAAGCCTTTTTTACCCGAGTCTTGGGGTGCCCATCCTCCCGAGAGGTTCAAATTTACAGGGCCTTTAGGACCTCCAAGCAGCCGGGGTTTGCGTCCCGGACCAAGGGATGTTATTTGTCAACTGGTAGACGCGGATCTGAAGGATGAAATTATGGCCAGAGCTAGGAATATGAGAAATCTTGAATTTGATGGAGCCCCGCTCCAGTTGTACCAGGACTTATCCTGGCATACACTACAACAGCGCTGCTTACTCCAACCATTTTTGACTGTACTTAGAGATAACCGCATCCCATACAGATGGGGATTCCCCTTTAGTCTCTCAGTGCGCCATGAGGGGAAAACAGTCACCTTGCGGTCCCCGGAGTATTTGACTCCCTTCTGCAGAGACTTGGGGATTGCATGCCCGGACCTCCCACGATGGGAGCAAGAGGATCCCTTACGCCCCTGCTCACCTCCTTGGCAACAGGTGGTTTCCAGGAGAAGATCTAGAGGCACACACCGGGAGTCAACACCACCGCCTGACCGGCCCCCAGCATCACATCGTTAAAACAGCACAGGCTTTCCTTGTGCAGTCCCCTTATTGTGTTATTGGACTTGATAATTATTTTACAAAATGTGCTCTTTTTCTTATTCTTGACGTTCATTGCAGCTTTACTAGCTGTGATCGGAGATATTGCTGTTATCCTACCCAGGTACTTGCTCCTCTACTGATACCAGACTTTGGACGACTCTAATAATGCTACCTCAGCTGCATTGCCTCACACCCTGGTTTACATAGTATATATGGCATATTTGTTGAAACACCAAAGCCCGAGATTGGTGCGGACCTGGGGGCTGCTCGTGACTCCCTCCAGCAGTAGCTGGGGGTGGTTCGACTTCATCCCAGTGGCCTTACACTGATTTTGGTCGGCGCCGCCCGACAATATGATGTCTTTTATGTGGATGATTGGTTTACTTCTTTTGGCCCCCTGGGCCCACGATCCCTCTGGGAGGGATTGTTCATCTGCTCAGCGATATTGTTCTCTGCCTCCACATTGTAGGTGGCGGAGACTGGCGGATGTCAATCCCCCCCCCGATCGCCGATAGGCGAGTGTTAACCCTTTGGTTTACGTTTTTCCTCTGGTTTCTTATTTTTTATGTTGTTGATAGGAGGGTTTTTGTTGACCCCTCCTTTTCTCTCCCCCATTCCTGAAGGTAACACTATGTGGGGTTGTGACCGGCTCTGCATGATTTTCTGCAGGTTTAGGATATTGTCCTATAATGTCAAGGGGTTGAACTCTAACACAAAGCGAAAATTGGCTCTTAGAGAATTCAAACGTTTGTCCCCTGACGTTATCTTCTTGCAGGAGACCCACTTTGACAGTAGGGGCTCACTTAATTTTGCCTCCAGACTTTACTCCCAATCGTATTTGGCTAATTCACCATGCAAGAAAAAAGCCGGAGTAGCGATACTCCTGAAAGACTCCCTCAATTTTACTTTATTAAGTTCCGTAATAGATACAGAAGGGAGGTATAGTATATTGAATGGTATGGTACAAGGCATGTCTGTCACATTATGCAATGTATATGCCCCTAATGTAGGTCAGATCCCATTTCTCAGTAAAGTGTTGTCTAGAGTTGAAAAATTTGACCACACCTACTTGATACCTGGGGGGAGACTTTAATTTGGTTTTCTCCCCAAGCCGAGACAGGACATGCTTTACTCCACTCCCAACCCTCAGGGCAGATGTCCCAGCAGTCCAAGATGTTTAGGCAACTGATCAGGAAGTACCAGCTCTTTGATAATTGGCGAATTCATCACCCTACTGGGAGACAGTACTCCTTCTACTCTCCCCCACATGGGACTCATACCCGTATTGACCATATCTTTACTAACCTCCCCCTCCTGAGAAACAGCGTCTCCGCAGAAATTCATCCTATCACTTGGTCAGATCACTCCCCCGTTACTCTGGATGTAACCCTCTCTCACAGATCGGTGGGAATCTGTCATTGGAGGTTGAATGATTATCTGATTAAGAATCTAGAAACTAAGTCCTCCCTAACAGAGAATTTGAAAACTTTTTTCAGGGAAAATGAAGGCTCTGTTGCACATACATCTACGCTCTGGGAAGCACACAAAACAGTAATTAGGGGACATCGTATAGCCCTGGGCTCCCGACTTAAGCGGGACTCTAACTTGCAACGCTCTATTTCGACACAGGCATTAAAATCTGTTGAGGCAAAATATGTAAAGAAACCGACCTTGAGTCTACTGAGTGAAATAACCACCCTTAGGGCTAAGCTGAGAGCATTGGAATTGAGAAAGGTGGGGTGGATGATCCAGCGAACCCGTCAACAATACTATTACAAGGGGGATAAAGCGGACACGCTGCTGGCCCGCAGGCTGCGGGATATGCAGCTGCACTCCTCTCCAGGGGCGATTAGGGATAAGAGTTGGGTGGTACGGTACGACCCCTCCCATATTGCCTCTTACTTCGAAGCCTATTATACACGGTTATAACCAAACGGTCCATTCGGTAGAAGCTCCTTTGGGTAGATCCCTGCAGCCAAAAATTGATTCTTATCTAGAACGGGTGGTCCTTCCTAGGATTGAACCGGAAGCCCTCACACTCCTCAACAACCCCATCACTGAGGAGGAACTTGCGAATACTATCGCTCAGTTACCCTCCTCCAAAGCCCCAGGCCCTGATGGATTGCCCTATTTGTATTATAAAACATTCCTACCAGAGCTGTCATCATATCTTCTAAAATAATTTAATGATTTTTTAAAGGGCAAGCCCATCCCCCCTTCTATGTTGGGGTCACACATTACAGTGATACCGAAACAGGGCAAGGACCCGTTGGACTGCTCCAGCTATAGACCGATAGCCCTTTTAAATTCGGATCTAAAAATCTTCACGAAAATTCTGGCTTCAAGGTTGGCCCAATTCCTCCCTACCAGACAGGATTCATTCCATATAGATGAGCGAGCGACAATTCTAGGAGGGTGATCAATATCATTGATATTATTAACAAACGGAAAACCCCGTCCTTGATACTTAGTCTAGATGCCGAAAAGGCATTTGATCGCCTCAGCTGGCCCTTTCTTTTTGCCACTCTGGATAAAATGGGCTTTTCAGG
>NC_092860.1:135821949-135831068 GCF_032062135.1 Pyxicephalus adspersus
TTTCCTAGTGTGGATCCCGTGTGTTGGAGATGCGGTACTCACCGAGGTACCATAGAGCACATATTTTGGTTCTGTCCCGTTATTCAACCATATTGGTCATGTGTTAATGATTTAATATCGGAGGTGATTCAACAGCCTATAACGCTAGACCTCCTCATCCATCTCCTGGGTCAACCATGCCTAACCCTCCCGAGGGTCTCTCGCAAACTGGTCTCCCACATACTGGTAGCAGCACGTACGCTGATCCCCTCCAGATGGAAGACAGTGTTGCCTCCCTCCATGGAGAATCTATATGCGCGGATCCAAGAGATCCGCCTTATGGAGTACCTCACGGCACTCCTCAGTGACACAATGGTCAAATTTGAGATGGTTTGAGAAGCTTGGGACCACTATTATGCTGGCTTGCGCATTTGACCTCCCCCCCACTTTGTCTCTATCCTACTGAACAATGTTATATACCACGAATCTTACTAGGTCAACCCGATGTTCTAAGAAGCTTCAAGAATATGCTCTATTCGAGAATTTATTGTTATTTTTGAAACTAAACCATGTTCTGTTGCATTCCTTTGGTGTTACCTCCCCCTTGTATTATTTCCCTTTTTTCCTTTCTGTACCCTATTGAAAATCCCTCAATAAAAATATAATTTCAAAAAAAAAAAAAAAAGCAAAACTAGCAGAGACAACTCTAGGTATCTGGGTAACAGCTCGAATAATTTGCATATACCAGTTCTTGTTTAAAAACCTAAGCAAACATGCAAATTATGTACAGTGGAGTTGTTTTGAACAAACTTGCATCACTTTATTAGGCAAACAGACACTATGCCATGCAAGGGGCACATACGTTTTTCATCATCCTGGCCTGCGCTGTGTGGTAGCATTATTCCAGTAATTAGTTTTCTGGAAAACACATCCGGACAAGGATAAACCATTTACCTATCTACACAAATATATAGAACAAAAGCAAGAAATTCGCATACAAATCTCAAACAAAAGACATTTCTGCTGTGCTCAGAAGCAACACAAGTCTTCTGTTCATGATGTGGCAGCACCCTCTGCTGTACAATATTGGGAAGTACAACAGACAGGGCATTTCCTTCATCTAATTTTACCAAAGGTAAAAAATGTTTGACAACTATGTACAAATCCTTCAATTTCACATAAATATAAATCTGATAACATACAAATAAATGAATCTACTCAATTCAAGTGCTAGGTTCGCTGACCTTAATTTACCTTTACAAGAGCATAGCAAAGGGAAACCATTAAATGTTAAGAACTAAGACAGAAACTGTCATTGCCTCCTGATCTTCTGATTACAAAAAAAAGTTCATAGTGGCTAACCAAGCTATTGTAAAAGCCTTGAGGTCTACCTGAATCTTTTTAGAATGTTTTTTAAGACGAATCGGAAGTTAACCAATATTCTAGCTCGCCAACCTTTCGGAACCTCACGGACCATTAAATTCATAATTTTAAATCCAACGGACCATTAATATGAATTTTTTAAAAAAAACATAGATACATTTGTTAAATAATGATCTTCCTAATGGTGCCTGATGAGGATTGCGGAGGCTCTGATTCATTGATCAGCTCACGGTTAATTGACGTATTACTGTTATTACTATTATCATTAGTTGCATTATCCTTGGTATTACTAAAGAAATACAAAATATTTGCTTTTTTCTCACTCATTATGGGTTTATTTCCTTTGAATCTAAGACCAAACAAGAAATGATAGTTATAAAAGTCAAACTATTTGATGCCATTAAATATAACAGTTAAAGAAAAGACACAGTTAAGGTTATACTTACCTAAAAGAGCATCTGAAAAATAAAGAAATATAATAAACCACCAAAATTTTCTCGCGGACTACCAGTGGTCCACGAACCACTGTTCTAGGAGACTCTCGTGGACCATGGATTCTTAGCTATCGCCCCTTTGACACCCTGGTCTTTTCCTTTCTACACTTACATGGTGGTAAGCGAGGTCAGGTATGCACCCCAATGGCTCTCTGCACTCCCTGAGCTTTTTTCCTTTCTTCTCATCCTTGTTTTCTCTTCTTCTTACCTCCTCCTCCTTATTTTTTTGTTTAGAAGAAGATATGAAATGACTACTTTGAGATTTTTTATAATCAATATATGCAATGTTTGCATTTTCTTTCTGTAGTATGGGATGTAAATTTAATTTTGTGATTTTTCTTTTTGATATCCCATTTTATATGATTAATTCCCTACTTCTTACTTGTTTCTTACCTGGTTTTGGGACTTTAAGCTACGTAATAATTACTTTTTCTTTTCCCTTTTTTGGGATGCTAGTAATACGTTATTTACAACTCCTGTTACCTTGGCCTTTATATTCCTGGCAAGACAAAGGTATTATTTCTTGAGGGTTGGGGCAGTCAGCAAAGCATTTTTATTCAAGGTCTACTTGAAAGCTAAAACAACTTAACAAATATTGTGTAAATGCATGACCCATGTGTACTTTTAACTTGGACCTTGGTTTCCTTTGTGTATATCGTCTAGATCTGAAAAGTGATTGTACACGACACAATAAAGTCATCAGACATCCACCTATGCCTTATGTATGCAGCACACAATTCTACCAAAGATAGGGGGTCTCTAGTGCCTAAAGATAATATATTCCACATTAGTGCATGTTATATCTGAGATCAGAAAAAAAGTAAAAAGGAGTCCTAGAGCCGACTCGGGCTTTTTGGGGTTATTGTAAACTGAAGAGGAATTTTATATACAGAAGTGTAACTAGAAACTATATACACAAAAATTTTATTTAAAACAAAAATTAAAACATTTCTAAGTGTAGGAGAGAGTTGAATAGGGTATGACAGGAGGCAGTGTGTGCAAGAGAGGAGTGTGGAAGGTATAAAGGTATAAATAGGATAAAATAGTGGGCATTTTGTGCGGGGAAAAGGGTATACGGGGGTATAATAGAGGGAAGTCGATGTAGGAAAATAATATGAGTGGTGTATAATAAAGGGCAGTATGTGCAAGAGATGAGTTTGCAAGACAGCTCAATGCTAAACCCAGAATTGTTTTAAAGCTGGGTGGGAAGAAATTTCAGGCAGGTGGCAGCCCCTGTATCGTGACCTATCTCTACAGTAACCACCCAAAAACAGCCAGGTTGTTGCTGAAAAGTGCCAGGTGGTAAACCCAGTTAAGAGGGCAGGGGGGAAAACTGCAGCTGTATATGAAAATAGTATAAAAGTTAGCAGCATGTGCAAGTGAGAAGTGCAGAGAACAAAAAGGCGGAGGCTATAAATATTGAAGCAGTATGAACAGAAATGTATTACAGGAAGGTATAAATTTAAAATAATTCTGGGTTCAACACTGGATAGTATTTATAGGAGTGCCAAAGAAGGCAGTATGTTTAGTAAAAGATTGCAGAGGATATTCGCTGGAGATAGAAGACAAAAATATAACAGGCATTATGGGTGGGAGAGATGTGTGGAGAATTTGCTATACAGTATGTAAAGAGTGTAGTGTATCACAAGTGATGAAATGAGCCTAAAACTGGATGTTCTAGGGATGTCAGCATACTAGTATAATCATGATGCATGACGTTAATGAGGTAAGCATGATGTAAATATCCGTCCAATATCCTCAAAGCTTAGATTACATCTGTCAGCCTCTTTCAAGAGTTGGAGCACCTGTAAGCAACTACAGGTAGCTGGTATACAATCTAATGAAACCTCTCCCCCCACCATTCTACAATTCTGCAATGATGGTTTTGGTGAATGTTTTAGAAGTGCACTGCCTGTAAATCACACTATATGGTATACCCTTGGTCACTTGTGAATAAAGCCTCGGAGTATTTGGCCTTTTATTGCCATTTCCCAGGAAGGGACTTGTTCTTTTAGTTGAAGTTTCCAAGGCAAGCATATATCTAGGCCTTACTTTGAATACCCAGGAGAACATGGTAGAGGAGAACATGGTAGAGGTTAGCAGACCAGACGGGAAAAAAGAATGTACAAGGGCAGCAGAGATAAATGCAGGGTGTAAAAAGAGAAAGTGGAAGTGAAAAGGTAACAGGAGCCCTACGATCCCACCCTGAGTCACACAGATCTCCACCAAAACCTCAATATCAAAATCTATTATTGTCCTTTTACTGTGGCACACTCTCTCTTAATAGTAAATCAAGCATACTCCAATCCAGCATATTGTTCAACACCTCAAGTATTTGCACTTTTTTAGTCAATATTCAATAGTCAACTTTTCCTTTACTGAAATGACCCGTGCATCACTGGCTACAAAAAACATTTCATAAACCATTTTAAGTTAAATTGGACTTACCTGCAGACATTGATATAGTCCTTCCTGTGCTCCAGGAGAAAATCCTTCAGTTTGCCAATGTTGTTGATCTAAACAAAGAGAAAACACAGAAAACATTTATTACCGATGACCAAATCTGGGACACTGACATTCAACAAGTAGACCAAAGTTTTGACTGGTCAGGGAATTTAAAAAATGACTGCACTGAAGTACATCTATCGTTTGTATACCAATTCATACACTTGTCCCTGCTCCATGCAGATGTGCACGGTGTGGCCCAATAGGGGACATTCCATCAATATGAACAGGGATTATACCATACATGAGGCTCCTCTAGAGGTCTGTTATATAGTCTGTAATACAGTATAGTAAGGAAATAGTATTATATAGCAGGGGGGTTCCTTAAGACCTGAAAGTTATTTCAAGGGTTCCCCATGTTAGAAAGGCTGATCTGCAAGAATAATTCTGAGAAGTGAGGATAGACAAGTTAAATATTGGGGAGAAACGGGGTTATTTAAGCAGTAAGAATAAGAACCCAGACTCCCCCAATGACCTGTAAAGCAGTAGCTTGAACATCACAACATTAAAAATCAGTAAAACCATGTAACCAGTGGGGTCGGACGTGGACGCATATAACCGGCAGGGCCGGACGTGGACGCATATACCCAGCAGGGCCGGACATGGACGCATATAACCGGCAGGGCCGGACGTGGATGTATATACCAAGTGTTGTGGAACGTGGACATATACCAACAAGTGTTGCAAAACGTGGACGTATATAAACAGTGGGGTCGGACATAGACGCATGTAACCAGGGGGGTGGGAACTTGGACATATATAACAAGCAGGGCGGGACGTAGACGAATATAAGCAGCAGGGCAGGTGTGGTCAAACATGGACGCATATAAGCAGCGGGGCAGGACGTGGATGTATATAAACAGCAGGACCGGACGTGGACATAAATAAGCAGTGGGATGGAAAGTAAACAAGCCTTAGGAAGTACAAATCTCCAGAGTATATTGTGGAACACTAAAATCACAACCTCTAGTTATATAAAGTATTGAAATTCACTATAACTTAAAACAACTTGAGCATAGAGAAGCACTTTCAGACATAAAACTGTTCATTAGTGTTAACAAAATTAAATTCACTGTGACAAGTTCTACGATATAAAAACAGGAAAATTTTCAAAGGAAGTGAATATATTTTATTGCGATTGTACAGTTAGGATATAATATTGCATACTAAATTCACTATTAAAGAACATATGATCAGAATTTTGTAGCAGATAGGTATCAACCCTAGAAACATTCTATAAAATTTTCCAAACAGAAAATGAACTGAATACAAACATAGCTTAAAGGAGCTGTGAGCAGTGTTGTAACAATATACCTAGCCATAAGATGGCGCCAAAACACAAACCATCAACACTCACATACTCATTTCATAACCTTTAAAGCTCCAAGCTTTAGGAAAAACTTACACCATGACCATTGAGAATGTGGTTGTCAAATACATTTAAAATGACAAACTATATTTATAAAGTGCCAACAAATTATGCAGCTCTGTACATTAATAGGGGTAGCAAATAGACCGATACCCCATTTATTGTACAGCGCTGCGTAATATGTCGGCACTATATAAATCCTGTTAATAATAATAATAATAATAATAATAATAATAATAAAATACAAACACTGACACAGGAGGAGGGGAGGACCCTGCACAGAGGAGCTTGCAATCTCTATAGATACTAGTTGCAATGGCAGCTTCTATTTTCCTCAGTGGAGAAAGATTTAGATTGTTATACTGTTACTGTTGTAAATGCAGTCAAATCTAAATTTATTAAAGACAATGGTTATATGTGCACCATTATAAAATCTAAGCATGGATGAGTTTGTGAAATAGCAAGAGACCCTGGAATATATATTTTTTAAGCCATCACATGCTGTATGCCCCCCAGACCAGTATAAGTTATCCAACAGAGATTACAGGGTGTTGATCTATCAGGGTACAAGTAAAACCTTGGGATGTTTTGGTTGCCTTTACTCACTTTTCTACAACTACTGTAAGGGGTAGCAAATTTTCTTAGAAAATTCAATTTTCTAACTTTTGAAAGGGATTTTTTGTGGCACTCAATCAACACACTATTTAAATATCATTGGATTTAAAAGCAATAATAAAAAATACATTTCTGAATCTTTTAAAAAACACAAAAAATATATTTTGAAATTAAAGAGACTCCATTATAATAACTCATTTTAATTGGATAAACTTTAAAAATAAAATTGCTGATCATACAATAATTGTAAGTTTTTCATATAGCGTTCATATTATTAGGCTTAATGTATGAAAAATTGTGGAAATGTTTTTCATGTATATATTTGATATATCTTTTTTTTAGAATACTTCTCTCTTCTTTATACCGATGAAGCAGGAAGGTTCAAATGTAATATATATGTACATATGCTGAGGAGGCGTTTGTTATTACAATGGAGTCTCTTTTATTGTACAATATGTTTTAATATGTGTTTTCAAATGTGAATCAAAAATAAAATATAAATGGTTTTAAATCTACTGATGATATGTAAATATTGTTTGTCATAAAAAATCCCCTTCAAAAGTTAGAAAATGGAACTTGCTTAGTAAATATGCTACAATATTTGAGATGTGGCTATATGGTATCCACTATTGCACATTTGGTACTGCAAGTGGTAGCTGAGTTGGGACTGGGTGGAAGAGGGTTAGTTATAATATTATTATTATTATTATATTATTAGTCCCTATGCCTATTATTTAGGGTTGATCTACGACTGGTTGCTGCTGATATAGAAAGACCTGGGTGCTTTATTGTGTAAGAATGCAAATTTCCTCTACTACTACTAGTGTGAAAGCAGCTTTGGGGCTGGGTAGCAGACCTTCTGTTTTGCCTGATTTTTGGCTTTGAGCCTGACCTTTGGACTCTCTGTGCTTTTGTTTATTAATGATGCCTAATGAGATGCCAAAAAATTAAACTTTTGTATGCAAATAGACTTAAAAACCGGAGCCTATCAAACAATGAGGCCCATTTTCAAGTCAGTGCATTTTTGCATGGTATCTGCATACAAAACAAAAATTTTGTTTTATCTCATTAAGCATTTCTATGGTTGAAAGATGGTGAGATGGTCTAAATAAAAGGTATAGGTCAGAAACACTCTTAATAATTTAGTAAAAAGAAAGAGTTCTGTGCTTTGCAATGCAAACGATGTGCCACAGGGTAACTTTTAATCAGCATCCCCAGAAGGCTAAACACAATTTTATGATTACAGTAACTGAAGTATATTTCTGTTTTCTGCTTGATCTCCTTCTCAAACTACTAACAACCTTTTTTAACCGCTGGTAGTCTTGAAGTAAGAGTTTTTTTGTGAATACAACAAAGTTTTTCATCTTTAAGAGAAAAGTATTCATTTGACCAACATTTCTTTAGGAAAATGTTTTGTAAGGTGAAGATGCAGAAGTTGCATCCAAACCAAGGTATTAGGGGAATATACATTTTTTATATATATTTATAACACCATTACATTCTGATACATCCCAATAAAGCATACCTAAACTCTGACTTTTCAATTTACAACCCTTTTATTTAAAGATAAATTTGTGTATGTTTGTGTTTTAAGTGCAACACCCTTTAAAAAAAAAAAAAAAAATACAGCACCGCCCCCTTAATTCTCAATCGCATAGGCGATCAAGAATGAATGGGAGCGCAGAGCCTCCCGGTATACCTACGTCACGCATCCGGGGAGGCTCATGGCTGCCCTTTTATTAATAGAAAAGTAAATTACCAATCTCACGCATGCACAGTAAGAGCGGAAATGTATTTTTGCAATCTACATCACCTGAACCCACGCCTGCGCAGTGTGAGATTGGGTGATGCAGGAAGAAGAACACGGAAGAAGAGAGAAGATGCCCGGTTGTTTTATGTTTACTTCCGCTTTAAGAAGCAAAAACCGGAACCTTTCAACAGAAAGGAAACTGTACTCTCTGAAAAAAAGCAATTGTCTCTTTTTAGCTAAGCTAATATGCTAAATAATTAGCACAGGCATGCGCAAGAGCCCTTTCATCAATAAAGAAAAAATTGCGGATCTCACGCATGCACGGTGAGATCTGCAAGTTTTTACCCAATCTACGTCACCCGATCTGGCGCCTGCACAGTACGAGATCAGGTGACATAAGAAGAAAGCAAGAAAAAAAGAGAAGATGGCGGCGCCTGGCGCTTCCACTGTCCCATGCTAAAGACAGATACAGGGACGACGAGGGACCCGAAGAAACCCCCCGACAGACAGACTGATCTGCGGGATTAAAGGCAAGAGTGATTAGATTGGTTTGAGTTTACTTCAGATTTAGGATAATATTAAAGTTCCCTAATGTAAAGCTTTTGCAATATTACTTCTGTTAATTGATAAGTAACAAAGTACTAGTCACCAAGGTATAGTGGTTGTGACTCCCATAAATGACCCAGATTACATTCATAATACCATGAGCAGAATTAAATGAGCCTACAAAACTGCAAAAGATTAGCATCTTTTCCATGTTGGCTTCCAAGCCACATAAAATGACCCCAACTGTTGGCTTGAGAACAATTAAGGTTCAATCCCAACGTGCACATTAATGAGCCTTGGGCACCCATGACCATGTTGACAGTTGGACCACTTTGAGTGGGTACTGACGACTGCATACCCCACAGGACCGGTGTTGTGGAGATGCTCTGACCCAGTCACCTAGCCATCTATTTGTTTCTTTTCAAAATCACTTTTCCTAATTCCAACATCTACTTCAAGAACTTCAACCTCACTTACT
>NC_092860.1:135831324-135851343 GCF_032062135.1 Pyxicephalus adspersus
AGTAATTGCATAATAACTATTACTAATGTGATGCCTGAAAAGCCCATTTAACTCTTTGCCTATTGATATTTTTGCGATAATTGGGATGTTGGCATCATTAGACTGCCACATTCTCAAACGGCTGAGTATAAACTTCTGTCTATTCCCACATAGGTAACTGTGGTACCATTTTAGTGTTCTGTAAGAACGCTACCTATTCACCTATCTGCAGGCACGAAATGGGAGGAAAAAGCCTTGAACATTAGCCTGCTCACATATATAAGGACATATTGAAAAATTTGACCAATTAACAATGTCTGGCTTTTACATAGGATGCGGACTTAACAATGGAAGCTTTTCCTACCCAAAGCTCTCCAAAGTCAAGGGCTCCAGAATAGGACTTATTAGGATCTTCATATCAAACCCAAACCCTGAAGCCCCTTTCCTTACACACTTCTGCCAGGTAATGCTTTTAAACACATGCATATAGAACACCTTTACATTCCTATGACTCTGCACAACACTTTTGAGAATAAAAAGTTCTTGTAGTAGGGCAGCACAGTGGCTCAGTGGTTGCAGCGCTAGGTCCCAGGTTCACAACTCTATCTGCCAAGACTATCTGCATGGAGTTTGCAAGTTCTCCCTGGGTTTCCTCTGGGTACTCCGGTTTCCTCCCACATTGCAAAAACATGCAGTTAGGTTAATTGCCGCCACTGTTAATGACTATGTTCGGTAGATTAGATTGTGAGCTCCGGTAAGGGACAGCAAGTGACATGACTTTGGACTTTGTAAAACGTAATTTGTCGGCGTTAAATAAAAACTGTGTAATATTAATAGTTGAGAAAAATACATCACTGTGCTCATTTGCAGAACAAAATTAAATAAAAGACACTTATCTGTGGAGTCATGGACCCACAAACATTTGCTGCCCCAACCACTGCACTAGTAATTGCTGTGATCCAAGGTGACTGATTTAGCTGTGATCCGGTTTTTGGATGCTCCCAAGTTACATAGTATGCTAGGTTGAAAAAGTCCACCAAGTTCAACCAAAACATATCCCAGATAAACAACCCTATGGACATAGCGCATAAGCAATGTGTGGATCACATAGCAAAACCTGCACCCAAGTAGAGGGTATTGTCTATCCTGTGCATGTGAATATGTAAGAAACCCAAATATGAACTTTATACATAAAAGGATAACAAATATGTACATAAAAGGATAACAGCCATTGGTAGCAATTTAAACAGCTCATAAATAGAAGGCAGCTTTTACTAACTTGTTCTGGGGTATTTCCTGATCTGAAAGTTAACTTTTTTTAAGATGTGAAAATAATTAAATTCTGTTCAAGAAAGAACAGCAAAATTATACAACCAGAAATGGATTCCAAGGAGAGTCTTTAAAGTCAGTCCAGATACAACTCTGCAAGTCTCTTTCATCTTCCACTAAAACTGAATTGGACATTTGGAAGATGGAAGGAAACCTGCAGTTTTATTATTTTTACACAATACCTTCTAGTCGGGACGTCTGATGTGAAGCAATCATCACAAAATCACAGCATTTATCCTCTGTAGGATCACTACCATTTGGGCTGTTGTGAACAGAGAAAACAGCATTTGTTTCTTGCTGCATGCTGATTAAAGAGCTGTTTATGTAAATGCATCTAAATTAATGATATTGTTTATCTGAAAGAGGCCCTTGGTAAATATGGAACTATAATGCAGGGTCACATTATACCAATACAAAAACACACTGCTAATTCTATTTAGGATTCTTTTTATTTCAGGTATTTTGACAGAATTTGCTTAGAAAATTCTGGATATATTTAACTTTTTATTAAAGTTCTATAGTTTTTCCCTCGTTTCCTTTGGCTGTTTATACTTATCAGAGTTTTGCTGGAAAAGTCACAGCAAAGCAGGTCAAAGAGGTGGAAGCTTGATAGGGAAGAAGTTGATCAATCTAATTTTTGTTGAAATCACAGAGCAATCAAAAGAAATAAAATGATCACAGAGAAGTGGGATTGAAATTTTCCCAAGCTAACCCAATAGTAATATTTAATCACATCAATAAAATTTCCAGTGATTTTTTGTGTAGTGTCCATTTTTCAATTCTTTCAATCAATAAATTGTAATAAAGATGTTAGTTTATTGCACTGTATTCCCATCCTTATCAATAGTTGTCCCTATGGTAGGATTGCTGGGAGATATATATATATATATATATATATATATATATATATATATATTCAAATATAAACCCACCTGAACATAAGCTAAGGTACCAATATGCATTGGTCAAATGCTAACATACCAAACAGTAATTAAAAAAACAGCATTAAAATTATGTGAATAAATACATTCAGGTTGTGGTTTTATTTTTTTAAATATTTACAAAGGGAGCACATTAACATCACAAAAGCACAGTCTTGTTATCTAAGGCTGCATACACACGTTAGAATTTTGTCGTTGGAAAGAATCTTTCACAATCCTTTCCAACAACATACCAGCGCCATTCTGTTTTAAAGAGAGGGGAGGGGGAAAACGACAAAGCGGCACCCGGCTGCACTCTCTCCTCTTCACTTTTATTGTGGGCAATCATGGATCCACCAGGATAACACCATGATTGACGTTGGACGGCCGCTGTACACGTCAGATTATCATATGATACTAGCCCTGAATTGATTATCGAATGAATCATCTGGCGTGTGTATGCCTAAGATCCCCTCCATTTTTTACAGGTATTTAATGTATTTTGTACTTTTGAAATAATTGGGCTGGTTAGGATGGGTCACTTGCTTTAAACAATACCAGAGTCCTCAACAAAAGTGTTACAAACAGTTTGGGCCTGATTTATTAAAGCTCTCCAAGGCTGGAAAGAATACACTTTCTTCAGTGAAGCTAGGTAAACCAGCAAACATGGAATGGATCTGGTCCAGAATTCAAAGCATTTGCAAGCAAAAAGCAAATGACATTGAAGAAATCCATTCCAAGTTTGATGTACCGCACAGCTTCACTGAAGAAAGTGTATTCTCAACTTGGAGAGCTTTAATAAATCAGGGCCCTTGTCTCTGACAGCTCCGATCTGTCAAACTATAGACAAATGCAGTTCCAAGACATGCCACTAGGTGTTACCCGAGTATAAATGGGGATGCTTGTTCTAATAGCATTTTTAGGTGAAAAAAAAAATCTTTCATCAGCCTTTCCATACAGAAGTCCAAAATGGCAATATGAAAAAAGGAAGCTGCACAAGAAGCCAGATAGTTTCATCTATAAGCTGCGTCTCCTCCTTGCAGTGTTTACTTTTAGGTATATAATAGGAAATTGGTCGCCAACCTTTTCGGACCGACGGACCACTAAACTTAGTGGCTCTGGACCTCACTTGCGCAGGGAGCTTGGTGTCACTCAAAGGGGAAGAAACTTCCTCTTTAGTGACATTATGATGCCAGAACCCGCCTATTCTCCCATCGCAGACTCAGACCTCAGAGTGGGTGGGTTGTGTCCGGTGACCTTCAGAGTCCTTCTTCTGACCGCACCGGCCAGAGCTGTGGACCACCAAAATTTTCTTGGCGACTGCTGGTATAGGAAGACCTGGGCTCGGAGATGGTTAATGGACATCTACTGGCAAAAAAAAGTACTGTGAGAAGGCTTATGTCTGGCATGAAGGGGACTTTTGAACCAAAGACTGGTTAGCACTCAGGTTTTTGCAGTGCTGGGTCCTAGGTTTGAATCTCCTACAAGACACTATCTGCATGGAGTTTGCAGGTTCTCCCCAAGTTTGTATGGGTTTCCTCCAGTTACTCCGGTTTCCTCCCACATTTCAAAAACATGCAGTTAGGTTAATTGGCTTCCCTACAAAAAATTGACCATAGACTGTAATAAAGATATATGACTTTGGTAAGGAAATTTGATGTGAGCACTATTAGGGGACAGCTAATGATATAACTATGGACTAAGCACTGAATAATATGTTGGCACTATATAAATACTGTGTAATAATAATAAAGACTGATTTTGTTATTTAATCTTTATTTGTCTGTTCTTTTCTTCTTACTAATTCTGTTTTACTTATTCTTACTAATTTCTGTTCTTACTAATATAAAGTGATGTGCTAGGATTGTACATTCATTCAAGTTGTGACTGGTTCTCTTTGATCACTAGATGCAGAACAGAACAGAATACAGAGGGCTTATATCTGTCTCCACGTTTAAAACACCAAAGCCACAGAGAAAACAAATAACATTTTCTAAGCTCTCGACTCTGTCTGAAATTCGGTAGTCCTGTAAGAGCTGCAAATTAAAAGAAGGGAGGGGAAAGTGCGGAAGTGGTAATTGCAATGTGTTTTCTTGGTCAATTAGACTGTACTTTCTCAATTCACAAAAGAAAATCCACTGTATCACAATGACAACTGTCTCATTTCCAAATGATTTGTCTCTGGGGGCGCAGGCCCAGGGCTCAGATTTCCCAGACAAAAGTTGGGTTTTTAAACCAGGCTTGCACAGAGCAATTGATCCTGTAACCTAAAACTGGCCAGGTTGAGCAACATCTAAACAATAGGACAAGGGTGGCCATGTGCAGAGAGAGGTTCAGTTTAGAGGCAGGAGACAGCCAGCCGGGCTAGCTGTAATCTCATCATCAAAACTGCTACCTTGTTCAGTTTCTGTTTTGTGTCACTAAAATACCAGGGGAGGAAAAAAACAAGACATGAATGGCACCCGAGATAACATGCATTGTTGCACATCGTAAAGATCTCAAGGACTGCAGAACAGAGCCAGAAACTATTAGGAGAGGCATTGCTTTGACTACACTGAATAGTCAGTCCTCTTGATCATGTGCAGAAATATGTACCGACATATCGGACTCTATAAAATAAATCCTTATGGTCTTCTGCACACTTGTACTGTACTAATACAAAGACAAATGGTAAAATAGGTGTCTAGCATAATCATAATTTTAAAAAAATGGACAAAGAGAAAAAAAAGAGGGCTTTTAGGCATACAAACAATGTATTTTGTTAAAGTACAGGTACACAGAGTGAGCTAAATGTATATATACATAAAAGGGTAACAAGTATTACTGGATTTTACTACAGAAAAAGTGTTTCTATAGAAAAGTGTTAACTAGTGAGATAACGTTCTCACATTCGTAGCAGATAGTCCCAGTATACAAGTAAATAATCGCAGTCGCTCAGGGGGTTACTGACGCATTTCGCATTTATTAGGGGTAGCTATGACATGTGATATGATAGCTAAATTATTAGGAACCAAGTCTTAAGCTGCGTACACACTTCCAATTATTATCGTTTGTAAACGAACGATCCTGCACGATATCTGCGAACGATCGTATAGCACCGATCCTGTACATACAGATAACGACACGATCGTTCAAAGATATTGTACACACGTATATATACAATACAGCCTGTATCGATCAAATGTTCATTCATCGGGCATGCTCAGAACATGCACGATCACTGAACGACCGTACACACGATAGATGGTCAACGATCGTCCTCCAATCCGATCCGCCGGTCCGGTCGTTCATTTCCAATGACTATCCTCGTTCGTCGGCGTCGTTGGTTACTTTTTTTTACAAACGATTTTCGGCCAATCGGTCGTTCGTCGTTCATTTCCAACGATAAAAATTGGACGTGTGTACGCAGCTTTAGTATTCAGGGTTTAACTTACAACAATCAAAAGATTAGTAATAGTTTATAACTCAAATGGTAAATTGTTGAACAATAAAGTATTAGGACTTATTAATGGAGATCCTTGGGCTTCATGGAGTTGGAAAAGGTCCTAAATATAGGGTAAAAAAAAGATGTAATCCTATTGTGTAAGAATTGTACAATAGTTTGAAAGACACAAAAAGGTATTAACCCCCCTGGCGGTATTCCGGAGTGTGGCTCGATGTTAAATTTCATTAGAGAAAGGGGTAACCCTAAGCCACACTCGGGGTCAAATTGAGGGCTTACCTGGTCCCCACGAGCCTGCAGCATCCTCCAGCGATGTGTGTCCCCTTGGCAATGCCCAGTATCTGTGTCCCCTGCCCTCGCATCCCCACCCTGTGAATGTTGGAGATGTGGGGATTAAGGAACCATGCTGCTTTGCCCTAAATAGGCTTTGAAAAAGCTAACTTTTTTTTAACTTTGAAAGTTTTGAAATTACTTCATTAAAAAAATTTGTACTTTTTTCTGCACACACTGCTCTAATATACAAGGAATCCCGTGTACACAGTACCTACAGTCCATTGACTTGTGCCACCCGAGAGGGTCATATGTGAAGGGGTTAAAACCTCTGTCAGATTTTTATCCATAGTTTTCTATACTTTTCTCTAGTTCTGTGAAAAGACTTCTGGAATTAGATAAAAAAGAAAAGCAAAACTAAAATATAGAAGCAATTGTAAATCTGACAGAGGATCTAACACTGTTCAAAGGATTAGAAGCAAAAAAAAGTATTCCTTTAGAGAACATGAATACTTTAAGCTTAATTCAGTAAGTAGGTACACAACTTTTAATAGCAGAGAAAGTCTTTTAGAATACGTTTTTGCATTTATAACAGTTATATATACCAGTATATATCTAGCCTGATCTAATATTGTATGCCAAAACATAAGGGTGAAATGTGTTAAAAAAAATGCCTGTGAGAACAAGTCCTAAGTATAAAAGAATAACTGCACTTATTACAGTTCAGTTATACTGTTTACCCCATTCTCCTGACCTAAACTAACACACTTTTTCTCCCTAACAGATGTAAACGTACACAAATCCAATGGCCGCACATCATTTTCCACACACTCAGCCCCATAAGCTGCAATGTGCAGCTACTACCTTGTTGATCTGGCCACCTTCTTGATCAAATGGAAACTGCAGAACAGCTGTGGTGAAATATAAGTATGCATTTGTAAAAAGGGAGTGGGTTAGCTTAGGTCAAGAAAAAAGGCAATGGGGATTGGCTCATTATCCTAATGTAGAGATATCCTTTTACAGTACAGTTGTGGCCAGGCTACGGGCATTCAAATACTAAGCTTTGAGACAAGACCTTAGTGACTTGTTGGTTGAGGGCAATGTGGAGCAATTCATCCTAAAAATTACTAGCTTAATCACTGATCATCCAAGTCATTCCTTCAGCATGTCAGCCCGACTCTAGAAGAAACTCAGTGGTCTTCCAATTATCAATAAAAAACAATAACAAAAAAAGCAATACAGCAGAGCAGCAGCTCTTTGCGACTGGCTCAGTGGTTAGAACTCTGGCCTTTGCTGTGCTAGGTCCCGGGTTCAAATCTCGGCCAAGACTCTATCTGCAATGAGATTGTATGTTCTCCTGTGTTTGCATAGGGTTCTTCTAGGCACTCCGGTTTCCTCAAACATCCCAAAAACATGCAGTTAGGTTAATTGGCTTCCCCTCAAAAATGATCTCGTCTTTGAGACTGTGTTAAACACATCTGACTATGGCAGATACATTAGATTGTGAGCCCCTTCGAGGGACAAATATCAATAACAATGGAATGTGTAAAGCTGTGTGAAATATGTTGGTGCTATATAAATGCTAATTTTACTTATAACAAATCTGAGGATGCATTCTTTCATAATGTCTACAAAGATTATTATGAAAAGACTTGAATGCCCATAACTAGCCACATTGCTTCACTTTAAGTTGTTCTTATCAGAAATCATTTCACTTAAAGACCATAATTGTAATAAATCAGACATGTTTCTCTAGATTCACCAGAAAAATCTGAAATCTTTGTGTCTATAGGTGGGAGAACTTGATGGGTTAATAGATACAGACTCTGACACAGAGCTTTCCTTCTCTCTGGGGACAACAGTTCATTAAACATGGTTATGGATATGTACACACATAAGAAAATCTATAGTGCGTACAGTGGTCCCTGATCTAGTTTATTGATCTGTCCTGGTGGATCAATAAACCAACGAGTGGGGACGACCATTATCATTTCCAATGGAGAAGAACAGGCCAACGTGTACAGCGCTTATTTGCTCTACGGTCACCGGAAACAATCAGGAAAAATCATGTCTCCGCAACATAAATCTAACATGTGTGCATAGTCTAATGTGTATCTAAAGAAAACCTATTTACTGTAGATCACGATTTGTTGGATAAGGTGGCTTTTTTTAACCTGTTTTTCCCTTTTCTTTTTCACCTGATTATCCTTATAAAATAACACACTCCCTGTTCTTTCATGTTCATATTGTTCCTCAGCTGTATAGAAGAAACATGGTTGTCATACAGACTTTAAACACGTCTGCCTTTTTTATCTATATTACAAGGTGGATTGATTGGACTAGTAGTTTACACAATAAAGATAAGGTTCTTTTGCTTTCTTCTCACAGATGGTGACAAGGACAACGCATGTCTTTTTTTCTGTACTTGATTAAAAAGTGAACGCAGCCACCAATACAAATTGAATATGTATTGATTAAAGATCAGTGCACAGGTTCAAAAGATATTTGAAAATCAAATGATACAGTATATTAAACAGAACTATTGTTAAGACTATTCCCTTTGTTTTCTGTCTCTTCCTATTTTATCTTTTAGTTCTTTTATTTTATTTGAGAAAGAAAAAAAGAGAGAGAGCGAGTGAGAAGAGGCCTTTGCAGCTCTAGGTCCCAGGTTTGAATCTTGGCCAGGACACTATCTGCATGGAGTTTGCAAAAAAAAAAAAAAAAAAAAAAAAAAAAAAAAAAAAAAAAAGATTTTGGTTGCACTATTGCACATATAAGCACACAAAATTCACTGTAAACGTGTAATTAGAAACTAAAACATGTGCTAACTTGGGAATTATTACATCAGAAGTCAGCTTGGGTTTAGAAACACGTGTAAAATGCATTTATCTTTAGCCATGTCCCGTTACATGGCATGAAAATCATTACATTATCACAACTCAAGCGCTCCCTGACACATTTACATGCAACAAGACCTGCCTTTCAATTTTAACACCATCCAAAAACTAATTACTGCCATAAAAGATTGAAAACAAAAAAAAAAAAAGAATATAAAAATATGTGAATCATTTATTCCCAGATACTTTAACTGTCAGTAAAGGCGTCAGTAGATGTTATTTGTGCTGCCGGGACAGGGGTCTGGTAGAGGTGACACGATGTCCGCGACACAGACGGGCTACGGTTCCTTTCTCCATACACAGAATTACCTTGTTGCAAACTGCCGTCTGTCAATTTGTCCTGTCTGTTCTCAACAAGCCGCTGATCCCTGGTGACAACTGTTTTTTTTCTACTGGTGATGGCATACAGAAACATTTCTAGTTTAATTAGCCCCCAACAATTTAAAAGCCAGCACATCACATGTGAAACGCCACTCAAACAATTCTCCAGAGCCCGATGGGATGATGTTTAGTAATGTCAAAATCACAGAACTATAATTTTTTTTAACACTGCTTTTCCCCCCCAGACTTGAAGGATGTTAGACAGGGGCTGAGTAAATCAACAATGTAAATGCCCTAAAATTTAAAGTATACAGGCTGAGCCACTAAACACTGAGCCAAATATTCACATTTTCTGTGGTATCTTGAAAAGCCTTTGCATTTTGTTCTATGATATGCATATAATTATTTTCATTTTGTAAAGGCAATCTAGAACCAAATTTAGTGTAAACTTAGACCAGGCTTCTTTATATGGTAAACTCCTGTTTTTTATTTGAATTAATAGGGATTATGGCATACAAGAGCAAAAGGAGGAGAATGACCAGCAGGCCAATACACAGTGAGCTGCGAATATAGTAATTATAGCAGGGGGTCCCTGAGGACCTGAAAGTTATTTCAAGGGCTCCCCTGTGTTAAAAAAATTGAGAAAGGTTGATCTATGTGAAGCTAAAACAGGTCTAAACCTGTACATAATATGGTACAAAAAAGTTTTTAGTATTAAATCCACCTAAAATCTATATCTTTAAATAGCTACCACTCCATCCATTGAGTGTAAAATACCACTCCATCCATAAATAGACCAATGACATGAAATTATGCCTGCCAAAAGAAAAAAAACATATTTCAGCATTCCATGGAAAGGTGTGCTTCCTCTTTATTTTGAGAACAGAAAAATAAAAAAGGCGAGAAATATATACAGTGTCCACCATACACTGCTGCTAATTAAGTACATACTTTCTGATTTTGTGAGGAAAAGATGGGAAAGATTGTGAGGGCAGGATGAGCATTTCTGTTGAATTTTATCGAACTGGGTTTTGAAAGGGAAGTGAGATTAAACAGGTAAAAGTTACAAAATAACAGTCCCACTTTAAAATTGTCGATCAAGAAGGGCTTTATTGCAGAAAGGGACATCCCTTCTGCAAAAAGAATTCTTGCATGATGGCTCTCTTCAGATATTAAAACCACTGAGCCGTGCATGTGAAGCCCAGTGTTGGTTTACCCTGCAGTTGCTGAACAAAATGGATTCTTGCTGCCTGTGCGGGAATTATGTCATCTTGGTCTGGCCAATCAATATGGCCAAGACTGGAACAAGGAAGAGAAGAAAAATAAGAAGAGAGGCTTAGGATTTATTTCCACTTTAATCTTCAGCATTTAAAGTAGGTACAGAGGTACCAATCACCTGCACAGATTTCTGCATGCATTTTATCACAGAATGTAAAACTAAAACTGCCACTTAAAAAAAAAAACAACAACAAATAAAAGCCTCTAAAACACCAACCTGGTTGTTGAAAAAAAAACTAAAAGCTAATAAATACCAGACAGCAGAAGTATTTGATTTGTGCTACTATTACACAAGTAAAATATTATCTGTTGTCCTGTAACGTGAAACCTTTTGTTTGATTTTCAGTTACAGCAATTTGACAACATAAATGGATCTTCATGCTTTGTCAGGGGTTGCGGAGACAGTATTGTACCTTCCCAGTGATTGTAACAAAAAGACTGCTGAGTGCAGGTTACAGGTTACTGCTACTGGCTACAAAAGTTATTAAGAGAAGCCCCCGGTGTCATAGGTCTGCTATGGGGCCTAACCTCCATAACCTTTAATATATGTATATGTGTTATTATCTTATTACAATAACAACACATGTCAGGATGACACAATGGGTTTTAACAAGGCTTTAAATATGTTCTGGCACATAGAGGGAGTAATTCCTTTTTGGCAGACAATTCCAAATTTATGATTAATGTTTTATCTTTCTCAGCTTGCTGTGCAAGAATTGTCTAAGATCTTATATAGAAATCTAGGAGGAATAAAAAACCCAATATAGACACTAGATATATTTTGCTTCAAACTAATTATGAACGTCCTTAGAAAATTTGTTGCAAAAGTTTACAACTTTAAAAAAAAGAGGACAATACGTATACTAGTTACAAGAAATGGGGGAAACAATGTCAATAGAATACAGTCATGAATGTCAGCTCACAAATAAATGGAATGTTTGTTCACCATCCCAACTGTTACATTAGATATTAATATGTATAACATTTTATAGTAAATATACTACATATATATATATATATATATATATATATATATATTTATATAGGATATATATATATATATATATATATATAATAGGGCTTGTTAAAACACTGTGTTATAAGTGTTTTATGAATACCTGTGTTATTTCAAAGAATCTATCCTTCCCATTTCTAATCTTGTACTACAAGTCCATAGGTGCCTATGCTTTAAATCTAGACAAGACAAGAAATAGGAAAAGATTAGCAAAATACAAAAGGCTCGGCTGGCACTGGATTTAATTTTATACACTCCTCTGCTAAGGCAGAACTAAACTCTGTTTATACTCACCTGCCCATGTTCTGTTGTAGGAGCTGCCACCTTCTTTCTTCATTCCAATCTTCGGCCATCTTGACAGGTTGGGATGGTGTAACTCCAGCTCAGGCACATGGGAGTTCATCAAGTCCCGGCAGACAGAAGGGAAGTGAGGATTGCCAGGTAGCCCTGGCAATTAACACAGAGTTGCGCTTGCTCAGCACAGTGAATTTGACAGATGGCTCAGAGGTAACACTTTTGCCTTTGCAGCGCTAGGTCCCAGGTTTGAATTTCGCCCAGGACACTCTCTGCATGGTTTGCAGGTTCTCCCCGTGTCTACGTGGGTTTCCTCCCATCCCAAAAACATGCAGTTCGGTTGATTCGCTTCCCCTCAAAATTGACCTTAGACTACATTAATGACATTTGACTATGTTAGGGACATTAGATTGTGAGCTCCTTTGAGGGACAGTTAGTGACATGATTATCGACATTGTACAGCGGTGTGTAATATGATGGCGCCCTATAAATATTGTGTAATAAAAATAATATTCAAGCAGGTAAGAATACTTATTGCAGAAAATACCTTGCTTGCCCGTTTTTGCAATAGACCTTTCTGCAAGGATTTGGCTGATGCCTAATTTTGCCAGACTTAACTACAGGAGCAAACATTAAGGGTCTAATAAATTATGAAAGTGAGGCACATTTTTCTTTGTTTTACAGCAATGACCAGGAATAGTATGCATATGGGAAAACGTACCATGATTTTAGAAAAAAAAAGTCTTGCAGGCTACATTAGGCACTTTCGTGCTATTTATTTTTAATCAAATGAATGTGCTTTTATGAAATGCACGCCAACATACATTTTCTAAGCATTTTAATCTAAATTGCATTAGACATCTGTACTGATTTTGTGTGTATATACAAACAGAGTTGGTTTTTAACACCTACAACGCCCATCAAGTTTCCCCTGATATGATTGGATATTTACATATACAGAAGATGAACAATACAGCTGAGCAGCGCTGGCTGAGATGACAGCCATTAAAATGTCAGCATTACCACACCTCTCAGATCTGTACCACAGCTCCTGCTTTACTTTATGTTGTTGAGTTGCCGACTGTACCAGTCACATTGGTTTTATTTCTCTGATGAATGTACAAGATAAAAGAAATTAGAAATTCAAAGAGAAAGGGCAGGAAATTGTGTCATTTTCTTTCCAATTTGCTACAAGTAGAGGAATGCAAACCAGTCCTCAGTAAATACAGTACAGTCCTAAGATGGAAAAACTGCATTACTTGCACAGGGGGTGTATCCTGCCAAACTCGTAACCTAAGGGGCAACTCCAGGTAACGAGTCGAAAAGCACACCCGTTTCTTAACATGAATTGCAGCATCTTGTCATATATGACCCAAGCTGCAAACAACAGGAAAAGTGATTCTACAAACATGGGGTATGTATTTCTGCAAGTAAAGACTTCAGGAATATTTAGCAACTGAGACCCCCAAGCGGGACAAACATGTATGGTAATCGGGTGCTTGAATAAACCTGTAAGTAGATTTTATAACACTCACTGTCAGATATCTGCATTCAATAATCATCTAGAATGCTCTGAAGGTTGGAAACTAAGGTCAATCAGGAAACTCAGGCAATACCGTCACAACAAGAGGGTCAACAGTCTGGCCAAGAAGTATGAGGAAAGTCCCTACTGATTTATGGGATAGCTGTTCTTGCATTTTGATTCTGATGTTGCTCTGTTACAGTTGGCAATAATAGGAGAGAAGCTGAAAAACCTTTTTACCTCTCTCGAATGTAATGGAGTTGAATGTGTATGCTGCTGTACAGCAAACCTAGCAGAATTGAATATATACAGAGATGGGCAAATGTAATCAAATATTACAAACTAGAGACTGCTAATGTATTTTACTGGCACACATGGGTGACACACTAAAAAATGTTTTTTGTGTAAATGTATATTTCCTGTATTGTGCTTTCAATTTCTATTAACGTGTTAAAATGGAATTAAAATTGGGCAACAGAAAGGGACAGGCGACACAAAGCTCGGTGTGGGTTACAGACTGAATGAACTTCCTAGCACCCATCCCATCACAGCCAATCAACATGGCTAAAGATTGAAATGAGGAAGAGAAGGAAGATGATCGTGCAGCTTGCGACAGAACCCAGAGAGGTCAGTATTAATATGGTTTAGTTCCGCTTTATTGTTCTCCCAGCACATGACAAACACACTAGTGAAAGGAACATGCTATATTTTTGTTATACAAAGCAAGTAAGAAATGAGTATGAATGGTAGTTATATTAAACATCAGCTTTCAGCCAAATACTAAAGTAAACAACACTCTCCCCCCAACACTACCATTACGATTGTTCTTGGATCCGCCAGGACAGATCCATAAAAAACGAGCGCTGTACACATGGCAGATTCTCAGCCCATACTAGCCCTGAGGCAATTATCAGACGAGAATCATCTGACGTGTGTACGTAACCTAAGTCACTTTAGTTGTAAACATTAAACAATATTTTTCAGTAAGAAATAAAATCTTGTTGATTTTTCAGCACTTAAATTTAGCACTCAGGTTGGAAAAAGTTTTTCTATATATAATGAGCGCTTATTTTACTGTAAACAACAAAACAGGTTGTGATGAAAGACATTGTGGGTTTTAAAGCTGCATGTTGACATAAAATGGAAGGGGGACATTTAGCAGTCCTGTGTTATTTTCAGAATATCTGGATGAACGAGCCTTGGCCCATGTCATTTGTGGTTCTCTTGTGGCAGACCAATGCGGTCACATGATAGCAAGCCTAGAGAGCATATCTGGATTTAAAAAAACAATGATATGGCGCAAGAGTGCAAACAATGAGAAATATGGCAATTACTCCCATAATAAGAGTTTTGGGGAAAGCTATGTTTTTAATATTTATTGAATACACAAACTGATTATTATGACTACATTCTATAGAAGATGCTTCTAATTGGCTAATACATGTTTGCAGTGTTATTCTTAAACTGGATTGTGACTGACATTGCTCCTAATATTTATAATAGAAAGCCAACTCGTACAAATTTATCAACTTTCGGAAGGTTCATTAAAAAAAAATCCACTTACTTTTACTGGATAAAAACCTTTGATACATGTACAAACCATGCTCAGAAAATCCATCCAACGGCCATGCCCACGTTTCATCAAACGGCATCTTCTTTCATCTCAGTTTTACATGACGGCACTAAATCACGCATGTGAGACTGAGTGACTAGTCTTCCTCCAAATGTAAAAAAATGAGTGTCTATTTCACATACTTCTTTTTACATTTGAAAAAAGCCCCTGATGAAGCGGTGCTCTCCCTTTAGTCTTCACTGCCTAGGCTATTTTTTACTATTTTCTTTTGATATGTAAGATGAATAGCCACCTTTTTACGTACTGTTGAAAATGTGATGATAGGTCTGCTTTAAGAACATGTTTTGTTTGCCACTGTTGTATGTTATTAATCGAATAGTTATTAATCCAATATTAGTCAGAATATTTAAAGCCAAATAAAATATAATACAAATTTAAAGAAAAAAAAAAAAACAGCCTCTCCAATATAGCATTGAGATGTTAACCTAAGAGGGACCAAAGAATGGCTTGAATTGTAATTAAAGGAATAGTTGGAGCCATATGTCTAATGAGTAGAGGTATTGTTATAGTATAATAGGGCTCCGCTGTTACTCCTTTTCAGTCTGTCATACATACCACTCAGTGAAAGAACTGCCCATTTTACTTGATCGAAGGCAGGAGAGAAAACAATTTCATCAGTGAAGCTGGGTAATCCAGCAAACCTGGAATGGATTTCTTCAAAGTAATTTGCTAGCAAATATTTTAAATCATGGTTCAGATCCATTACAGGTTTGCTGGATCAGCCAGCTTCACTGATGAAAGAGTATTCTCTCCAGCCTTGGAGAGCTTTAAAAAAAAGTGGGCCAATGTCAGAGAACTGCTATTTATATGTCTCCGTGTTTCCTGATGAAGCAGCCTGAGCTCTGCGATACACGTAGAATTAATACAAGAGAGACCTACTATGAGATGCAGTTGAATTGATATAGGTTTTATATGATTGTTATTTTATTTGTGATACAAAAAACTTGTTTTACTTATGTTTGTTTTAAAAGTCACTAAATGGAAATTATTGCAGAAACATGTCTAATGAATTTTGTTCTCACTTTTCTCCTTACCTATATTGATAAACAAAGAATATGAATTAAATTCAAGAAGGGGGACTGCAAAATGTATTTTTTAATTATTATAAACAGCCTTTTCTCTGTCGAGAGATTAAACAAGGACTTGATTAGGTTCTACTTTTTCAAATTATAGATCCCATTAACAATATGCAGTTTTATTTTACTTTACTTTAAAAAAGGGTTAAGAGCAAAAAAAAAAAAAGGACGTAAAATTATTTTTATTTATTTTTAACCTATTTTATATATAGAAAATAAAACTAGTTAAATATTATTTTAGTTTAATTAAAAGATTAGTAGCTCCAAGAGCTTCCATTTAAAGATGATCAAGCTCACAATGTCTATACCCTGTAGGATTTTTATTTAGCTTTATTACACAAATGTCAGTGCAGTCATTACATGCCCAATCGGTTTAATTTTCCTTTTTGATGAGAGCTGGGATTCAGATAATTTGGGTTTAAGGATAATATGTAACTGGAGACTTTTGAAGACATCATAATGGAATTCAATTGTCCAGACATAATAGGCAATATTTTCACATTTACTGGCGTTCTCTAGAACATTAGCTATGTAGAAAAACAATCCTCCGCTGCTGCAAAACACAGGAACTTTCACCTAATTCAGAGAGATTGCTAACTTTTTCCCCTACTCACTTGTCCACAACATGGAAGGAGAAGACAGAATAATTGCAACATCATTCAGGAGTCACAGAAATGAGCCATGTATTGGTTTAATCTCTGAAAATGGTTTCATCTAGGACATGGGCTACCGGGAACAAATTTTGATTTTAGAGAAAAGCTAAATAAACATAAAGCATTGGCAGGGAAACATTTATGAAACAGCATTAAATTTTAAAGGCAATAAATCTTAAATTGAGAAGAATATTTGTGGGCATGAAATTCACCAAACATTGGTGAGCAGGTGAGTTTACCAACCAAAACAGGGAAGGTAAAACCGGAAGAATTGTGCCCAATAGGATGTGACCTTTTTCTAGTAAAACTTTCTTTAAGCATGATAAAAACAAAAACTCAAAACTGTCAATTTTTTTTATTACAATTTTTTTTAATATCAAACACTAAATATTCTATTTTTGCAGGGCTTATAAAAAATTAACTACAAGTCTAAAAAAATGTTTTCCATTTTAAATGTGCTCAATAAATGACTAAGACGAAAACAACTGTAAAAAGTCGAATCGTGTGGTTGGACAGCTTTTTGAAAAAAGGGAAAGTTAAGAAAAAATAAAATCTGCAACTGTCAAACTTTGAGCATAGCACTGAATTAAAGATGATCTACACCTGAACATTGATGGGGCGGTGATAAAGTTATATACGGTAAATGTTAATTGATAGATTTTAGGAGGATTTACTATTAAGAGTTGGAATGATCATTATACTATCCGCGTGTGTGTGTGTGTGTGTGTGTGTGTGTGTGGTATATAGATAAAAGATAGATAGATATTCCTAGTTATACTTTATTATACACTCATTTATATCTAAAAAAAAAAAAGATTAAAAAAAGAAAACAATTAAAATCAATTTTAAATTCTCAAACTATTTCATTGGTTACAATAGTGAATTTGGAGTACACCCCTAAAACAAACAGTTTCATGTAGCCATTTCCAACAACTCCCTGACCATGTTATGTGTAATGTTGTACTATTTCATGTGTAAGCTCCAAGGTGGAGTTAAATTCACAAAAGCACCAATTCATTTTGCGGTGGAAGAACCATTGAGTTCACACAATGTCAAAGCCTTTTAACTCTTTGATTTTCCTTAAAAACCAAGGATATTATAGTCATCCTATAGATTGTGAGCTCCATTAAAGGACAGTTAGTGACATGACTATGGACTTTAAAAAGTGCTGCCTAATATGTCAGCACTATATAAATAATGAGTATTAATAATAATAATAATAATAATATTAATAATAATAATAATAATAATAATAATACTTTATTAAACACGTCTGACAAAGAAACCCAGTGTGTTAGGAAAACCTACATTTTACGTTCACAATGTCAATATGTAAGGGTATTAACTTTAATTTCAACATTTGCTTTAATGGCCAACACACTCAAACACTATTTATTTATATTTTAATTGAAAGAAATAACACTTTAATCTCCCATCAGATATTCACATTAGCAAGCTGTTCACATACAGGGTTAGGCTAGAATTGATCATAGTTAAAATGTTAAAGGTAAGAAAAAGGAAAAAAATATATATAATTGGTGTGGAAAACAGGCCTTGGAGATCAAACTCTTGAAAAAAATAAATAAAATTAGATACAAATTCAAGCTTTAGACTGTGGTCAATTGAGGTCTAGACAAAACCCTGTGTTTGTTCACGGAGGAGTCTCCAGGCTGCTCCAAGTTTGAAAAGGTAATTGAAGTCAGTCTATAATTACTGGATTAGACACAGATGGGCTCGGTACATTTCAAGAGGGGAAAGGGACTGTTTTGATTCATTTTATGATTGCATGTAAGGTCAGACTTTTCAAAATGCACTTTCATCTGTTAAATGGTTTCCCAAGCTCCCTGGGGTATCTCTGTAAAAACAGTGATGTTTTAAGCAATTTGGGTCTATCAGATCCTGTCTTTGAATGTAATACGCTTGCCGATTTTCTGGTATTATAGATGGGCACACAGGTTAATTGTTACATCTTTCCAAAGTCCAACTTGTTTGTAAACTTAAAAAAAAAAATCACAATTCTGTTTCATGTAATAACCAGTTCAGAAAGAACTGTAAAGTTTTTATAAGTAAGCCGAATAATTTAAAGCTCTAAAAGGTAGTAATAGAATAAAAACTGCTATAATAAAATTTAAAAGAAAAGTTAAAATAAAGTAATCTCTAGGTTAATTAAATCTTAAAGAAAAGAAAATGTATGTAATGCATTTTGTATGTAAGAAAAAGGTAATTAGCGTACAAAGAAAAAGAAGAAAAAAAAGTTGCTGTGACCACAAGAGGGCAGATGTGACTGAAATTGCTGATTAATTCAACTTAAAAAAGGAAAGTACTGATAATGTACAATATAATAATGTGCTAACAAAAATATTACTGTGCCCCAATATTTTGGTGCATTCCTGTTTTTTTTACTTCTGTAATCTCTTAAAAAAAAAAAAAAAGTATCCTAAAATCCTAAATTTATCTATAAAATGTCGTAATTCCTTATTTTTTTTCTTATTAATTGTATAAGTATAAACATTTGTAAAATAAACCTTTATTATATTAAATAATTAATGTAATACTAGGAAATGATAGCAAATATAAATGAAAAAGAAAAAAGCTTTCCAACATTGCACTAAATAAATAAAAATATCAGTTTCTTCACAAATTTATTTTAACTGCCTACTGCTCCACATAAGTGTAACTTCATATTTTTACTTTTTCCTATGTCTATCAGGTCAGTTTAACTGACACCAATGATCCTTTTGGCTATCAGTAAGGATGACATTCTTCCCTCGTGTTAGCAATGTAAGAGGAATTCTTCTCACTGACCACCATACTAATATACTGAGAGCTGTGGATATAGTAATTATAGCAGAGGTTCCCCAAGACATTAATTATTTCATCAATGGTACCCCGATGTTAAAAATGGTCAAGAAAAGCAGATTTAATGATAATTATTAAACTTGTAATGTAACCAAGTTATTGTCTATGCTTGAGATGGTCAGCTCTATCAGCTACACATCCTTAGATTTCTAAAAGGTCTCCAAAGAGGGGTCTACAGTGACCTACCTAACCTTTTCTCTGGAAGGTTACAGAGCGCACAGAAAAACAGATTACATACAGATCAATATATTCTAAGTTCCAACTTAAATAATGGATTAAAGAAATCAAACAGCAGGCCCTTAAGGCTTATACACTAATTAGTAAGAAGCTGTAAAATAAAAATTGTTGTCTGCTTTAACAGCCACTAAAGAAATACTTTTACCCGAATGCTGGGTTTCTGCAAGCAAAAACTGTCCCACAGGCAAAAGTAAAAATGCAATAGAAAGACATGTCTAGTTATGTATGTGTCCTAACCAAAATGTTAACATTTAACCTGATTTTGCAAGTCTTTCTTCTTAAAATCATTTTAGC
>NC_092860.1:135851892-135856387 GCF_032062135.1 Pyxicephalus adspersus
TGAAAGTTTAGGGGTGATAACGGTTTGCCACAAAAATCTTATAAAATGTGTGCCAAGACAGATCTGCTATAATTAGTTACAGCTATTTGAGCTGCAAAAATAGGAGGGAAAAAAATCATTGCTTCAAAGATAAAGCCAAGAAGTTCAGAGAGCTCCAATCATTGACTACTTACTAAACTGTTGTCAAACAGAACTTAAAGCAAATTTGTGAACTAAAAGTAAAAATAGTCATTTAAGAATGCATCCTCCAGGTGATGGATGTACTCATGTATTTCAGCATACCCTTGGAGGCCAGGGAAATGATGTACCCTGATAATAAGCAAGAAGTTGTGAGCGTTTTCAGCTCTGGCCTTCACCCACTTTGCTAGTAGTTAGGTGATGCTCCCCACCAAGGAGATGGGCCAACAGGACAGTTTGTTTTGTTTAAAAGCTTTTTAAGGTGGAACTTAAGTTCAACTTGGCAATCAGGCAGGTCCTTATTGCAAAAAGGGACAGGCAACGTCCCTTCTGCAATATACCCTCCTACTTGCCTGCCTGAATAATCTGCAAAAAAGATAACAGAGGATCTCACAAGCTTAATAGAGCATCAGGAGGAGTGTATTTCCTAAAGCTCGGGTTGTATAACATTCGCCCCGCTTTCGCCTTCCAAATCATCAATTATCATACTTACACAACAGCTTGTACATCCTTCTTGACGTCAAGAAGGATGTACAAGGACTGCCAATGCTTGCCTCTGGCCCAAAATGCTACCTGCCTGGTTGTGTCTGACTCACTTTTGTGTCACAGACAGAGAACAAGCATGGAATTCCTTAACGCAAAACTAAATTGAAAATAAAAAAAAATACATTTACCTTTAATCCCGCAGATCCCTCGATAGCGCTGGACCTTCCCCTCGATCCGGTCCCACGTTGTCCTGGAATAGTAAGAACCAATTGCCACTATCTTCAATCTTCTCCTACGTCTTCTTCTTGTCACATCACCCGATCTCATATTGCACAGGTTCAAGATTGGGTGACGTAAAACCAACAAAAAAAAAGACAACCTAACTGTGCATGCATGAGATCAGCATATATTTCCCCCTTTAGTGGGGCATCCACTGCCGACGTAGGTATCCCGGGAAGCCCTTTAAAAAAAAGGGAGTTTAGGTCCACTTTAACTGTATAGTTGTACTCATAAAGCACTGTACCTAAACTTTTAGTATGACAACCAGAAACTAATGCTAGAATTAAAAAAAAAATAAAATGGCTAATTGAGGAAGCCACTATGATTATTAAAATAACGGAATCCATTTTCATGTTCAAAGGCTTTGTTTCCAATCAAATTATCTTGGTCACCAACCAACATGCCCCAATTCTGGGACTAAATAATGAAAGCATAACAGCCAATGAGGGCATCATCCTACTGTTTTTTCCTGTATGGATGGTCAAAATATTGGCGGACAGCTTTGCACAAAGAAACAAATCTCAGACTGTTTTAAGGGGTTGCCCTTGTCTCTCCATGGTGAGTAGGGATGACAGTAGGATGGGTATAAAGACAGATTGAAGTACTACATTTATATTTTTATGTGGAGCTCAGTTTTTTACCTATCACAAATGGTGTTCACTATATCCCTTTAAAGTTTGTGAATAACGCCATATAATATTTAGAAGTAGATTTGGAACTTTGGGAATTTTTTTAACTGCATCGTATAGGAAGCGGTTTCCCTTTAAAATACTATTTGTGTCACCATTAAATACAACAACCTGTGAGGTTCGAAGCAGCTGCAATGTTTTTGTCCATTAGCTGGAGTAAGGGTTCTGGCTCATATTAATGGACCATTTTATTTTTACTAAAGAGCTAAAAAAAAATTGACCCCTTAATTGAGGCAGATTTGTACAAAAGTGAAAATCACACAGTTGAGTAACCACAAACTCGGCTTGGGTTTCTAGGGACTTAATATACATTTCTTGACCATGCAAATGCTTTAATCCCTGAAAAGATCAATTTAATGAGGCTTGTGACCTGTGAGAATTAAAGGGGTAAAAATACAAGCTGGATACCATTATTTCAGTAGCAAAAACATGACTGGCTCCCAGATAACATGAGGAGTCCTGGCATTTCAAAGGCTTCACGGGGCCAAGAAAAATAATCTAATTGCTAAAACAGAGCTCAAATTACTGACAAATTAACTCACTCCATGCCAAAGCCAAGACACAGATTAATCCAATGTCACCTATAAATATAAGTATATACAGCTATTCGCTCCCTGAATTTCATGGGTCATTTAAGCAATCTACCAAACAATATTTAGCTTGCCTGAGTGAGCAGATCTACGCTGTAGGTACACCTGGTGTGAACATTCCCCTCAAGGGAACAATATGCTGCAATAAAGTGAAGCTTCACAGGCTGACCAGTTTCCAACCATGGTTAGCAATAAATTAAAATCAAGTATAACCTGGCAATCAATTGTGTCTGAATAAAGTGGGACTCCCATTTAAGTTCCACTTAAGTCCCACTTTGAAAATTCGAGAACGGCCAGGTGTTCAGTGCTGAAAGGGACAGGCGATGTCCCATCTACAAAACTTATTCTTACCTGACCAGCTGTCAAATTTCACATGCAGCTCAGAAAGTGACATGAAGGAAATCCCACATATGAGTTACAACATCCCAACCGGGCTGATCAAGATGGCCAATGATCAGAATGTGGAACAGAAGAAGAAGATGGTGACCCCCGCAAAGGAACAGGGGACAGGGGGGTATTGATGGGTTTAGTGCCACTTTAAAACTGAAGTCTAAATTGTTTCAAATTTGCCTTTCCCACTTCCTTCTTTCCATTTTTATGAGAATACTACTGAAATGACTACTTTTCCAGTTTCTTTACATGCATGTAGTTCTGACACTCTACAAGGAAAAGAACTGAAAATCTATGAATGAATTTGGTCAGAGAGAGCTAAACACTAGTGGAATATTATTATTATTATGATTAATAAACAGCGCCAACATATTACACAGCACCAATATACTTATCGCCTAACAATAACAGGACAGAAGTGTTCAAGCCTACTATATTTATAAATACATTTTAATCACAGGTTAGAATAGGAGGCAGGGGAAGGGTCAAATGTGCAGCACTGATCCAACTGCCCTCTGGCAAAAAAGGCAGTAGACTGGCTCACACATAAGTTTGGGTAGGCCTAGTTGCACACTATCTGAAGAAATACTAGCAATTGGAACAGTTTTATAGTATGTCATTTAAAAGTAGAATCCTTCAGTTATGCACATTTGTACAGCCTACTTCCCACACTAAAATTATTTGATTGATCTGACTGAACACAGAAGCAGCCAGTCATACAGAGTTAGCCTTATTTTCTTTGTTGGTGGACATCCAGCATCATCTAGCGCTTTCCTTCCCAGATGGTAACCTGGGAAAAGAGCTTATACTTTGAATTTTGTTATACAAAATCTGGCTATTCACTTTTTTTTCTGCAGCCAACATGATTGATGCATTTTTCTACAGGGACAGGGCAGAGTGGCATGATATGTTCAGTGAAATCCTTTGAGCACCAATGTAAGGAGCAGAGATACAGAGCTCTTTGGTCACATGAACACTTTGGAAGAGGAAGTCCTTTCTGTTCAGCAGAGATCATGTGACCAAGTGCCTGGGCTTTTAGATAGATGTCCCCAACATGTATGTAGCATCATTTTATCCAGAAAATGTAAATATTCAAGCATTCAGATATTCTTTAACTACCAAATATTTTAGGCGATTTATGTCTGCATTAATTTGAGGAAAGGTGCACTGTAACCAAGGATCAAACAACAACCTACTGATTTGTTTACTGACCGGGGAATCTGAATCACACTTAATGTAAGCTAAGAAAAATATTTGGAATAGTAAGGTAACGACCAGCAGTAACTTTATCTGTGAAAGTGGCACGCATGCTATGAGTGCAATCCACTAAATGAAAACATATGCATCATCGCTTATTCAATCCAAACCATTATCGCCCTTTCGTGGCCTGTCAGTCATTTCTGAGCCACTTTCAAGATGCGGTGCTGAATTATTTCTAAATTGCTGTTTGAATAGAAGTGTTAAGAAGATGCTGGGTGGGCGGCATGCTGAGCACATGGTGAAAAGTAATCTGTTTGACCCATGTGTGTCCCCCTCCTCTCTCCTGGGCTCGGACAGTCCTTTTTATTAATTGTAATTGACATTGCCTGGCCCTCTGCATTTTTTAGATTTACAGCCCTTTAATATCCAGTTGTCAATCTGAGAAAAGTTCAGAGACTACATATGTTTTATGGTCTATATTTAGAATTGAAGAAAACCTTATTGTTCTACATATCTAAGCCTCTTTTAAAGCTAAACTCCAGGCAAATACACAGAAAATGCACATATTGCACATAATTCAGTATATCTACTAAACCGATTTCTTAAACAGATCTGCCACATCAGTTTATTTTTCTATGCTGCAGTAAAAGCATAATTAAACTAAAATTCAGAAATTAGAAAATA
>NC_092860.1:135859381-135909393 GCF_032062135.1 Pyxicephalus adspersus
ATTTTTTTTTTTTTTTTTACTCTTTTGACATGGACTATCCTAGGAAGAATCAACTCCTTAGCACAAGCCCACTTTTTCTTGCATATCATTGCTCACTCCTTTTCTAACAATGTTTCATTATTGTCTATGCTGACCTAGCTCCTCCACCTTTTCCTCCACACCCCATGTAAAAATTTACAAAGTTGCTGGGAAAGCGAGAGGTAAATAGTAGAGAAAGTAACTTGAGTGACTGCACTAGATTTGCAGATACCACATCCAGGATGGTAGTGCCCAGCAACAGCAGTCTCAAGGTTGTTGAAAGTGCGTAAATTATGGTGCAACAAAAAGGTTCAAAGAATGTGAGGGGCCAAGATCCAACCTTAATATTTTTATTATTATCAATAATATTAAACAGTATTTACATAGTACCAATATATTACACAGCGCTGTACATTAAATAGGGGTTGCAAATGACAGACAGATACAGACAGTGACACAGGAGGAGGAGGATTGGACCCTGCCCCAAAGAGCTTACACTCTAAGAGGTGGGGGAAGTATCACACAATAGGAGGGGAGATATGAAATGGTGGGAAGTAGTGACGGTTTAAGAGACAGAAGAAGACGGGTAGGCAAGGGTTTTAAAGGCTCTTTTAAAAGCAGAAAGTAGGAGCAAGCCGAATGGGACATGGAAGACCAATAAACCTGGATTAAAGTAGAACAAAATTGGTAAATTTGTTATCAGGAAGTTCATTATTGCAGAAAGGGTCAGGCAATGCCCTTCTGTAATAATTCTTCTTACATGTTAAGCACATACACAGTTAAGCCTCAATTGCCAGAATACCAGTCAATCCTGGCTTCCCCAAAGCTTGCCAGGCCTTAATAAACGTATGAAATTATGTTACCCTAGTCTGGCCAATCAAGGTGGCTAGTTAATTGCAAAGAGGAAGAAGATGGCGGGACCCTGCGAGGGAACAGGGACAAGTGTGTAAAGTGGGGTTCTGCCTTGATATATTTACATATTTACAGCTGGTTTACTTTACCAGCAAAATAGAACCACTTTCTAGTGCCCACAGAAACTTGATGTACTGAAGATTACTTATTTTTTATTTTTTACAGCACAGGTTTGCTTCATCTCTGCATTACAATCCATATTTTTAAATGGTCCACCATTAGGTGGCCTTCACTGCTTCCATCCCAATAACATTACCGTAAATATTTTAGACTGCATACATGGCTATACTAAGAGGACCTGTAAACCAAAAATAGGAGCAGCATTGGCCGGCCTCTTTGACGTAACGAGTTGAAACTTAGAAGATCCGTAATAACTAAGTTAAAAGACATTTTCAAATTATTAACCCTAATCAAAAATTTGTAACTGTCACTTAAGTACTCTGCAAGTTGTCTTGGAAAAGCGCATTATCTGATCACAGAGCACATCTGTTCAGTATTAAGGTCTCACTGTCAGCGTTTTAGGTAAAGTTTTAATTCAATAGATTTTTTTTTTCCTTACTTGTTGTTCTACCTTTAATCAATGCCTCGTGAGAGGATCAGCTTTCTGTAAGAAACTGTTAAATATAAAGAAATGTTATTCTAGCATGTTTAGAAAAATAGTTTCAGATTTTTTTTTTCCAAAGCTTAACCACAACTTAATTATGTTCAGGACATTCCAAGATTGCAATTGCTAGCTCTGTTCCCAAGCAATTTTGAAAACAACGCCTCCTGTAAAGGACCCTGGTAACAAAGAAAACAGCTTAATAGTTAAATTGACAAAAGCATAAGGGGAACTGGACACAGGATTATTCTGCATTTATTAACAGAAATTTTTAAAGGTTTGAACATGAACTAATGGTTTACGAGAAACAACAATATAGTAGCAGACATTCTGGGTAATTCTTGATTACTGAAAATTGACTTTGAAAATATGAAATAGTTAGAACAGATTCAGAGATTCCAGTGTATGGTGGTGTTGGGGTTATAACCAGAAGTATCCAGATATGGAAACCAAATGATGGGTATGGGCCTGAAATTATGAACAACTAAAATAAACTGAAATAGGATTCTTTAGGAATTACCTAAATGTGTCAGAGGACATATGAGTGACGCTGCAACTAACCGTAAGTTGTTTTCATTGCACAAAAACAGCAAAACAAACAAAATTCATTGTAGCTGATTTTACCATTTGAGATTTGCTGTTTTTTATAGCAATATATTTAATAAAATTCTTCTGTCAGCTGCTCTGTAACTAGCACATGTAAAGAGAAACTATTAGCATGGTAAGTTATACATTGCTTTGTAGGGACTAGTAATGGTGATATGTGCAGAGCCCACTTATCCATTAGACAGCCTAGGGCCCAATATACAGGATATCCAGGGTTGCCAACCACAACTTTTATGTTTCTTGAGTGAACCAGGGCAATAGTATATTTGATCAAACCAGTACACCTGCCTGTCACTCCACATGGGAAGATGTGCGTGCAGCTGCTGTATGATAAGGCTTTGGCAGTTCTTTAGATTCAATGTGGCCCATTCAATTAAAGGCATAGGGACGGGGGGGATTTGCTGCCATGCCTAGGGACCAAGATCTGGGTATCTTGGATATACTGGAACAGTCTTTTCAAGCCTTTTATCATGGGAGAACCCTTGAAATACCTGTCAGGTCTCTAGGGAACCCCTGCTAGTATTACTATATCCAGAGTACATTAGTATGGTGATCAGAAGGAAGAATGTCACTCTTATAGATATACGAAAAGATTATTGGTATCTGTTGTACTGACCTGAAAGGAAAAAATTGCTCAAGGAACCCCTAGCAACTATATATTTAATAACAATGGTTTTAAGTATAACTACTATTATCATAATAAACCAGATTTGTAATAATGTCAGCCTAACACAAGTTAAATAAAGCAATAGGCTCAAAAAGCTCAGGTTGTCATTATACAAAGGAAGGGTATCAACCTGGGGCATGGCCACGTTTGCCAAACTTGTTTTAAACAGCACTGTGAAATGAGACCTAAATAGGTGAGCTATCAATACAGAACTTGGTTCCTGACCACCTATATATATAAGAAGCTGTTCACCACATATGTATGAATTTAGGCAGCCATGGTAATGAAGCATCTTGAGTCCAAAATTTTTCTGGCATAGATATTTGTTCCTTAGGAAAAAAAACAAGAAAATCTACTAAACATTTCCCCTAACACTGAAAGCACCCATAATTTATTTTGAAAGGTATAATGCTACTGAATAGTTCCACCAGAGGAGCCAGCTGGAGATTTTCTTTGTAAAGATTGGTTGGTGCCAACCAGGACTGCAAATTGATCATCGCTCACTTCATCGCTCATCATCAACACTGAAGGTAATTTCATTATCACATGTGGGATGGTAGTGTAGAAGGAAAGTTTAAAGTGGAAGTGATTCAGACAGGTGGGTATTGCAGGAAAGGGACAGGTGACCTTCCTTCTGCAATAAGCCCTCTTACCTGCCTGTTCACCACTCAGATGTCAAATTTTGCTGGTTGACAAGGAATCTGGTAATCCTACCATTCCTTAGGCTTCCTATGAGTTCCCGCAGTCCTGTTAGGGAGCTACGTCTTTCCGGCACAGCCAATCAAGATAGCTGAAAAACTGTCTTCAGGGAGTAAAGAAGAAGGAAGGTGGCGCCCTGCAATGGAACAAGGATCGGTGCGTAATTACGGGTTAAGTTCCACTTTAAAGCTAAAGCTTGTTGGGGAGGTCTACTAGAAAAGTTAGTTAATTAAATTAGCAAAATGCTAATTCTTGGGGTTAAAAAAAAATTTTGTCTGTGACTTCCAACATTCCTCTGAAGTATGAGATTTTGGGTGAATTCCACGCAAGGTATCAAAGGTACTACTGTGAGAGTACTTTATTTCCACACACAACTAACTTTTCATCCTATAATCTTGGTAAAAAAAATGTCACAAATCAAGTCCAAACAGTCACCTACAGACTACACACATTATGCCTGATTTAATAAAGCTCTCCAACGCTGGAGAGGATACACTTTCATTAGTGAAGCTGGGTGAATTTAAAAGTTATTTGCTATTTATTAGCAAATGTTTCAATCCTGGACCAGATCCATTCCAAGTTTGCTGGATCATCCAGCTTCACTGATGAAAGTATATCCTCTCCAGCCTTGGAGAGCTTTAATATATCATGCCCATTATATTCGGCAAAGCTAGTTAAGTCATTTCCTGCTAAGCTAGTACCTCTAAATTCTTCTAATATTCCTGGAAAATCAACAAGTAAAGGTAACATGAAATGCAGATGTGCTTTAACAATATGTATGGGGTGTAAGCATGGCTCATACCTCAAATGTAGGGGGATATCAAGAGATATGACGGGGTGCTGAGAATATCCTAGCTTTGCCCCCTTCCAGATGAAATAGAAAAATGACAGCCTGATCTCTTAGTATGTAACTGTGCAAAGATCAGGTCTTTGCGATTCTTAAAACAGTTTTTTTTTTTTAGTGAGTTGTGATGGCATAGGCACAAGCAAGTTTCACGTTGCTGGAGTTACGGGCCGTCATGAAGTTTTTGTTTCTCCAGGGAAAGTCAGCAAAGGACATTCACACTGAGATGTCAGAAACACTGGGGGAGAAGTGTCCTTCCTACAGCACTATCAAAAACTGTATATCTCTTTTCAAGACTGGGCATTTCACCGTTGAAGATGAGCCCCGCAGTGGGCGCTCCCCAACCTCAACTGACCCGGCGACCTGTGATGCTGTCCATGAGCCGATTATTGAGGACCGTTGAATATCTGCAAAAATATAGCACAGATACTTGACATCTCACGGGAGCATGTTGGGTTTGTTATCACCACTATCCTGGACATGCGCAAGCTTTCAGCGAAGTAGGTGCCGAAATGTTCGAACAGTGATCAGAAGAAGGAACGAGTTGAAGCATCCAAAGCTGTTTTGGCTCATTTTAAAGCTGCACAGGACTTTTTGGCTAGTTTAGTGACTGAGGATGAAAGCTGGCTCCACATCTATGATCCTGAAACCAAGGAACAGTCAAAGTAATGGTGCCACAGTGGGTCCCCGCGGGCGAAGAAGTTCTGAACCCAGAAATCGGAAAAAAATGTCATGGCGTCCGTTTTCTGGGACAAAGAATTATGCTAACCTCCTGGACCAGATGAAGAGGCAATTAAGACAAAAGGCTATAGAAAGTTGACCAAAGAGATCCTTTTTTTGCAGGACAATTCAACTGCACACACATCCAACGTTCTGGCTGCCAAATTTAACAACCTGGGTTTCTAATCGGTCCACCATTCCCCCTACTCACATGACCTGGCCCCTTCTGACTATTATCTGTTCCCGAATATGAAAAAACACCTGAAGGGGAAACGTTTTGAGGACATTTCTGACGTCAAAGATGCTGCTGAGAGCTGGTTTGTGGCCCAAACCAAAGGACTTTTATTTGAATAGTCTAGAAACCAAGTGCATTAGTCTCAGGGGGGAATATGTTGAATAAATGTGTTATTTCATAACTCTGGCTCTCTTCTTTCTGGGCAAAGCCAGGAACGTCTCAGCACCCCCTTGTATATTTGGTTTCTTGTGCCACGCCTGGACACTTCATTGTGTGATAATATATATATATATATATATATATATATATATATGTACAGTTTGATGTTTCAGCTAATTTATAACTTTGTCCAGAAATCCAAATCCAGTAAAACTATATTTAATTGTGAGCCTATTGAGGGACAGCTAGTCACATGACTATGGACTTTGTACAGTGCTGCGTATTATGAATCCACTATATAAATACTGTGTAATAATAACACATTCACACATATGTAATATGCAACTGTATAATAAGCTATTTGTCTGGAGTTCCACTTTAAAGCGTACCATTCCTTTCAATTAATAATGTGTAGTTATCCTTTCATTTATTTAATTTCCTGGAGCAAAGAAAGATATAGTTTGAGGATTCTGTTAATGTAATTGGCTGTAAAACAAACACACGCAGCAAGGCATTTGCTTGTTGAACGGTCAGATTACTGTCTATAGGACATCATTGCTGGAGGACAAATAAAGGTCCACTTATCAGGCTGTGAATGGGCAGCTTGCTTTCCAGCATTTGAATTGCATTCATGTGTGTTGAGAAATTCTGTACAAACCAGACAATTTTCTCTGCTGGCGATAATATCATTAGATGAATAACTCCTTTTACAGCCACGAGTCATATGATGCACTTACTGCACTACTAATTATATGGATAAAAAAGAAAGAATCTGTATGTTAGCAAACCACCCACACCAGAGATCATCAACCCGAGCTTTCAGAATACACTTTTACTGAGTCCAAAGCAAAGAAATTCATCAAAACACTTGCTCTACGTTAGAATATGTTAAAATATATGATAAGAATATATATAGTCATTCACACAGTGTGCATGAAAACATATCGGCTAAGTCCACAAAGACGGAATACATTGCACCTGATTTATAAAAGTCTATCTCCTCCAGTCTTGGAGAGCCATCACTGAAGAACCTGCAAACATGGAATGGATTTCTTAAAAATAATTTGTTCTTAGTTGGCAAATGTTTTCAATTAATTTCAGGTTTGCTGGATTACACAGGTTCTCCCATGATAGTCTATTTTCTTGGAGACTTGGAAAGTCTTTCATAAATCAGGCCCATAATGTTCAGTTATGGTAAACCTGAACCCAGGATGACCTTTAGTTAGCTATAGCGCCAACTTTTTTGTTTTTAACACATTTTTATGGTTTTTTTTTTTTTGTGCTGCTGACCTCCTATACCCTCAGTCACTTCTTATCTACATGAACTCACTCTGTTGCTCTGGACAAATTTCCTGATAGTGACAAGAGTGGATCATGTGCAATGTGTGTTGGCATAACCACTTGTAGGCTCCAACAGGAATGTATGTGACAGCGTGACAATGCAGGTGCACAACTAGGTTCCTAAAATTTATTATGAAGGGTCGTATTAAGTATGGGGCATATTAAGTATCTTTATATGAGTAAATCATCAGAATATGTTTCACAGCCTTTTTCATCAAGATGAAGTAACATGCATTGGTATACTGTTGTGACGTTTATTCAATGAAGGGCATGCACCATGAAAACTGCTAGATGCTTTTTTCTGCACTCATATCAAGGAATAGATGATGGAAAATGGCTTGAGTAGTCCAACATAGTTAGTGCCGGTTTCAGATATGTCACTTGCTATATGTCTTTGCTAGATACATGCACTATGTACATCTATGCAAGCTTGCAGCCTTAATAAACAGAACAAAACACCCAGGGGTGGAAATATCAAGAAAATTGGCATTCCCAAAACCTTCACTGCCATTAAAAATATATGGAGCTGTAAGATTCTCCACCAGAGAATGTTCGATGAATGTTAGATACCTTATAAATAGAAAAAGCAAGATGAATAGTACAAATACATTAATCGAAATATTATATACAAAAAAAAAAACACAACTGTATTCAATATGTAAGCTTCCTATTCACACGTATAAAAATAATTTGCTATACCCTTCTCTGAATAATACAGATCAATCCCAAAACATTCACACCTTCAGATCACACCATAGCTTTTTACCCCACAAGCCACTAACACCTCAAAGAAGATGGGTGTGCTTCCCACACACTTCCTCAAACATTTGCATGTGTTGTGGTATTATTACACAGTATTTATATAGAGCCAACACATTATGCAGTGCTGTACAAAGTCTATAATCATGTCATCAGCTGTCCCTGAAAGGAGCTCACAATCTAAAATCCCTACCATAGTCATATGTCTTTATCACAGTGTAAGATCAATTTTGGGGGGAATTAGGCCAACTGCATGTTTTTGGAATATTGGAAGAAACCAGAGTACCCGGAGGAAACCCACACAAACACAGGGAGAACCTGCAAACTCCATGCAGATAGTGTCCTGGCCAAGCTTCGAACCAGAGTCCAGAGTGCTAACCACTGATCCACCGTGCTTCCCATATGGTATAAAAAAATGCTACATCCACCTTGGTGTGTTAGACAGGCCATTCTTAACCTCCCCAGCGATAAGCAAGCGTGTGACTGCTGAAAGTGGTAACCCCAAGTAACACTCAGGGTAGTTAAAAAAAAAGTAAAAAACAAACACTTACCTGGTCCCATGGGCATCCTGCCATCCTCTGGCCGCATCCTATTCCTTGATCTGTCCCCTGGCGCGTGTGCTGACATCCCACGGGAGTTCTCGGTGACGTTGGCGCGTACAGCCACCGCTAGGGGCGCAGCAGAAATTTTAAATTATTTTGTATTTCATTCAATATAAAATAGATGAATGCAATACACTGATGTTATATGTCTCAAAGCGGTACATTGACTTTCATAAAAAATTATTTTACAGTATAATAGTGTGACTTATACCAAGTTTAAGAAAGAGTTAATCAACATTGTTAGCATACATTGGCTAGATACATTGTACACATTACATATGATGAGATCATCCGACGCGTTTCGCAGACTGTGTCCGCTTCCTCAGAGATGAAATATTACGCAGCGCTGTACATTAAATAGGGTTTATAAATAGGGGTTGCAAATGACAGACAGATACAGACAATGACACAGGAGGAGAAGAGGACCCAGCCCCTAAGAGCTTGCAATCTAATAATCTAGATTGTAAGAGTTAGCACATAATAGCCATAATAACAGCCCATGTGGCCTTCACGTGACTCAGGAAGTAAGGACAGACAATGCCAGAGTGCTCTTTATACCTAATGCACTGTTGGACACCAGTAAAATAAAAATTAAATGCACAGCCTGAAAATATTTCTATTATAAATAAATCCATGTCAGCCAGCGAGTTCAGTACACAAAGAATAACAGCGCTGCTTGTTCCTGCTACCCTGTTCCACAGAGGTACAGATTCTGCTGGACCAACATGATCATGCCAAGAAGTTCCAAAAACTTAAGGTTGGCGTTATTTGTGGTTTACATACAGTATAACAGCAGAAAACACCAGAGTGCAATGGCTTTTTGGATAAAACCAGTCGTCAGCACTGTTCCTCTCAATACATGTACAACTATAGAACAAAATTAGAAAACAAAGATATGGGTTCATTTTTCTTTCCCATTACCTGTCTCCGTGTTCTCCGAAGCCCCTTTTAGCCTGGCACATTTCAATAAGCACCCAGCTGTTTTTGGGTGGTTACTGAAGAGTTGGGTCACAATACAGGGGCTGACACCCGTCTACAATTTCTTCCCACATGGGGAAGAAAATTGTCGGTCTGATTATACTTTCTCATTATTCCTCAAACCGTAGGCTACATACACACGTGCAATAATTGTCGTTGGAAGGGATCTTTCACAAACCTTTCCAGCAACAAACGACTGCACAATGCATGAACGAGTGCTGTACATGCAGCACAGTTCTGCTCTATGGAGAGAGGAGAACGACGGAGCTGCATCCCGCCGCGCTTTCTCCACTTCACTTTCATTACGATTGTTCTTCGTCCGTAGATCCGCCAGGACGGTCGTTAGGACAATGGATGACAAGCGCTGTACACACGCCAGATTCTCATCCAATATCTGCCCTGAGCCAATAATCGAACAAGAACCAGTGCACGTGTGTACGTAGCCTTACTCCATCAAAGCCATTGTTTTCATTTCAGATGGGCAGTGTAGATTGTAAGCTCTTCTGAGCAGGGTCCTCTACTCCTCCTGCTGTGTACACACGTGCAATAATTGTAGTTGGAAAGCATTTTTCACGATCCTTTCCGAAGACAAACGACTTCAAGATGCATGAACGAGGGCTGTACATACAGCACTATTCTGCTCTATGGAGAGGGGAGGGGGAGAACGACAGAGCGGCACCGGCACTTTCATTGCGATCGTTCCTTGACCCCAGATCCACCAGGATGGTCGTACTGACGATGAGGGCTGTGCAAATGCCTGATTCTCGTCCGATATCAACCCTGAGCCGATTATCGGATGAGAATCATCTGATGCGTGTATGTAGCTTTATGTCTGACATGTCTGACATTTGCTACCCCTATTTAATGTACAGCGCTGTTTAATATGCTGGCACCATAAAAATACAGCAGAAATTAAACATCTATGCAAATCTCACGCAAATAGCAGTAACATGAATCTTGAGCCAACCAAAGCCTTTATGTGAAAAGTCTGATCAGCTTAATTTCAAGTTAGTGTAATATTTGTACTGATGTGATCATTCTGTTAGTGAAAATAAAATAGCGATCAAATTAGTTCACCGGACAACCTACACACATTACCTGTAGTTTTTCAAACTGTGATCTAAGGTGGTCTTTCTTGGAGCCAGCCCAAGACAACATCAAGCAGTAAGTTGGCGGACAACTGGGTCTTTATAAAACCATAAATTACATCTCTTCTTTGAAAGGTTAATTAAGGATATGGCTTTAGTGTGATTTATCCAGTAGAAAGTCACTGCGGTCTTACTTTTCTAATCCCAAAAGAATACAAGGAATTGTCTTTTTAAATGATTAGATTAGGACGAGGCAAAGAACGATACTCTATATTTGTAAAATTCCACTGAACGATTCTCCCTCTGATTCAATATTGAGTTGCACAAATCAAACGGCAGAAATGAACATCTGGCAATTAAATGTACATTCATGCTTTGGTAACACAAGACAAACGGCATTTTCTCTGGATGTAAAGTAACAAAATTAGTTCTGACAATTCCATACTCCCGCGGGGAATAAGGACTCCAAAACTGGATACTGTCTGCTTGTATCTAAGTGGAAAGTGCCCGTGTACAAGGTACAAAATTGCTAAATTCCACTGTAAAGTAAAATGTGCATTAAGGAATTTTAAATAGCTTTCCATTATATGGGACTCCAATCATTATTTCTTTCAGCATTACATTTTTAAATTTAAAAGAAGGGGAAAAATGTTACCAAAAAAACTATTTGTAATAGGAGAGCTTTTTGTTAAATTTGGGATTCATTATGAACATTTCAAGGAATAACACCAAAAAAAAAAAGATTTTTTTTTTTTTTTTTTTTTTTAGAAACCATTAATTTCAAAGCCCAACAAAGACCCAAAGGCCATATTGAGCAGAAAAGCAGAAAATATTTTAAATTCAATTTTAGTTTTTAGCTAGGCAATCACGTAGAATGCCAATATCAATTCTGGGCATTTTTAACTACCCCTGGAACTTTATGTATACATCTGTAGATTCTGCTAGAAGAATGGCCCAATGGCCAATTCTATTGTTATGGTTCACTTACTTTTTCTTCTACACTCAATACTGGTCACCCTTACTGCTGCAGTAGATACCTAAATGTTTATACCCATCAGTAAGTAATCATGCATTTCCCACCCACAGCCTGTTAAATTGTCAGCACATCTGCAGAGCTAAGGCAATTTTATAAGCCAATCAAACACTTTAAAGTGGAACTAAAGTTCCTCTTTTAAAAATGTTGGACCAGGTATGGAATTTTCGCAAAAAGGGACAGGCAATGTCTACAATATGTATTTTTACCTGCCTGATCAATACCGGCTTCCCTTGCGCTTGCCAATACTGAATGAACTGTGCCAGCACAGGAGTTACATCATCACAGGCTGGCTAATCAAGAGGGCACATCTAGGAAAAGAAGGCAAAGATCCAAAGCTCTATGATGACCAACTTTTAAAATAACTACTCTTTATAAGTGTCAGAATTAGCTCAAGGAAGACTTATCCAAGCTCTGTGCCCTCTGTACTATACCTCGAAAAAGGCACAAAGTCTACAGAACCACTGGTGTTCATCACACTGTCCTGCAAAGGTTGATAGACTTTGCTTAAAAAGGAACTAGCCCGTCAGATTTGAAAATGTGGGATCGAGCATGTTCTTATTGGAGAAAGGTACAGGACATATCCCTTCCACAATAAAACAGACTTACCCGCCTGATCGCTGACTTCTGTCAAAAATTGTCAGGATACCCAGCGCATCCCAGCTTTCTCTAGGGCTGAATGAACTCTTGAGCCCTTCCAGGCCCAGACAATCAAGATGGACCAGGATCAAAACCAGGAAAAGGAGAGTAAAGAATAAAAGGGACACCCACAATGGACCAGGGAGAGGTGAGTGTATTAGTTGTGTATCAGTTAACTGCCTGGTATCAGTTCTTTTATTTTAAGTTTTTATTTCTGCTTTAAGATGGCTCTTAGGTTCTGGTTGGCATGTTTAGAAGGAAGATGTATATTGAGGTACCAAACCAACAACAAATCTTGAAGTTGGAAGACATCAGTGTAATACCAACACTGAGAGCCACCAGCTGTACAAAATGTTGTCTGGTGGCTCTTAAAGCAAGGACATTTAATGGCATATCTCCAACACAATGTCCCAATAATAAACATGTTATTCTTGTCTGCACTTGTTGCTTCTTGTTGCTTGTGCAGCATAATTGTTGGCTACCATGTACCATGGTGAGTTGCCAAAAAAAAGATCAGGTCTGGTTAGAGCTGCACTGGGCAATAAAATCAGTTTATTGACAGGACAGATATATCAAAAAGCCTTTCTTTAAATTCACTGCAAAGTCAAGTACGAATTCTTGAAACAAAAGGTGTTCACATGTTATCCCGTTCAACACAAATCCAGAGAAACATGACATTGTGTCTTCTTGACCGTTTATTTAAAACACTGTTCTATAGCAGATGTTTTTAGGATTTTAACACTCAACAGGGAGCTGATCCTTGGTGAGCGTAACTCAAACATGACTGAAATACAAGCGTGAGGTCTTCTTTATCAAAATCTTTTCAATTTACATTACCTTTTGCCTTTTTAAAGTAGATGGCAAAGCTACATATACTACACACCCTGAACAGCAAAATATCACTCATTGACTGTGCTGTCAGGCTCTGATTATAGTTATTCTCTATTCGGTCATGTGGCCAAAAAGCTCCCTATTATTTGCTATAAGTGGCCATGAATTATGAGCCCACTTACACTCCAGCTGGGAGCAGAAGAGTTGGATTGTAAGCTTCTGGGCAGGGTCCTCTCCTCCTATGTCACAGTCTGTATCGGTCTGTCATTTGCTACCTCTATTTAACGTACAACGCTGCTTATTAGGTTGGCGCTATATACTGTTTAACAATAGGGACTGCACTATGCTATAGCGTTGTCAGATCTTCCAGAGAAATTGGCTGTCAGAGCCGTACTAAGAGTACTTACTACATTACTTAACCTGTCTCTTCTGAAAAACTAAAATGTTCCTGTCTATGAGGTTGATCACGTAGCTACTAGTTCTGCATTGCGGTAAAAGGCGGAGATTTTTTTATTTTAAGTTAAGGCTTAGAATACACCGGACATAATGAGCATAATTTCCAAAACAAGTCTTTTTAGCAGCAAGACGCCCTCCGCCCTTATAAAAAGCAGCTATGTTGCCAGTATGATAGACAGTTTTTAAGGCTCTTGTATGACTAATCACAATAAATTGTCTGTGAATAGCCCCATGTGTGCCTTATGTTTCAAATTAAATCTCAAGTGGGACCTGATTAAGTAGAGGCTTTTATTTGACTTTGATGTCCACCGGAACAACTATATCTTTCCTTTTAAAGACATCCTGTCTGCAAGTTTTTTTTATTCTCTAATGATGCTGACCAGTATCAGCTGATCAGCAGTGGATATGGTTCTCATCCAAAATTTGTGATGCAGGGATATTGCTTCCTGCAGTATGCAAAGCCTCATTTTACTCTTCCTAAAAACCCTTTTATGAGAGGCACATGCTTGTTTTGAGTTACAAAAGATGCCAGCCCTAAGGCATGCACTTGCAAAACCTTTTTTTACAATGGCGATTGCCATTTTTTGTTTCAGACAGAATGCCTTCAATAATTTCAATTATAAGATGGAATATATTGGAAATGCAAAGACTTCTATGCATTTTATTTATTTCTTATGGTTAGGACCAAAAAAATACAATAGGTTTATAAATAATATTCATTTTTCAATTCAGCAAAAAGATGGAGATCTATTCATCTAATTATATGGAAACCATTGTATTTGCCCATCAATCCTGGGTGTTAAATGTCAACTGCTATGTGTCAGGAACAGTAGAGAGGAGGTTTGATGATCATTCGCCAGCAATTGCGGAATGCTATAGTAAATGGTTCAGTTGCAGTTCTCTTGCCACATATTGCAATAATTCATGGATCATCTGCTGTCCTTTAGAACACTTGCAAACATTATTTAACTGCTTGCCAATGTGGTTGGAAAGTGTACCCATTTAAAACAAAACTAACTCTGCACAACTCACCTATCCAGGTTCCATCACAGGGAGCCGACAACTTCCTTTTCTTCTTCCTAGGGATTGGTTGTTCCGGGAAGATGCAGCTTATGCGCAGTCGTGCAGGAGATCATTCACAAGCAAGAGAATCAAGCATTGCCAGGTTTCCCTGGAAATTAAATCAGATGCTGAGCATGCGCAGCTCAGCTTTATGGCCAGTAGCCCAAAGCAATCAAGCAGGTAAGACACAATATTGTGATAGTTCCCCCACCTCCTACAGTGTTCTCCCCAGCCCCTTTCAGCCGGGCATAGCACCCAGCATTTTTCAGTAACCACTCACCTGTTTTTGGGTGCTTACTGAAGAGCTGGTAGCAATACAGGGGCTTCCACCCACCTATTAATTCTTCCCACCCGGCTTAAAAAACTTTCTGGGTTGAAAACTCTTCTGGATTGTAAGCTCTTTGGGGCAGTGTCCTCTCCTCCTCCTGTGTCGCTGTCTGTCATTTGTAACCCCCATTTGATTACAGCGCTGCATAATATGTTGGCACTATATAAATCCTTTTTAATAATATTATTGCAGAAGGGGCATCACCTGTCCCTTTCTGCAATAATGACCTGCTCAATAAAGTATTTGTAAAAGTGGAACTCATGACAGACGACTCTGAGATGCTGCATGAAGCTTCTGATCAACCCCATCTGCAGTACCTTCAAGTTTCTTCTAAAAAAAAAAATAGTGATTTTACTTTAAAAGCAATGACTAATGGTCAACTCCAGTTCCTCTGGACCACTGATGTTTGCCTATTGCCATGAAGAAATCATTAAACCATGAAGCTGAAAAATGTAGTAGTCTATTTTTGGATATAGTGGAAAGCAATCTGTTGAGTTTTTACTGCTATTCAGGGCTCTGTTATAGAGAATTAGATTTACTCTCAGTGCAGTCAATAATGGCTTTACCAGACATCAAGTAAGAGCAATTCAACAAGGACACAGAAAAAAAAAATCTAAAAGCGGGCTTTTCCTTGTACTAAGGTAAAGTCCCCTGACTAGGAATGATCAATGAATGCTTTCTATTAATAACAGGGCAGCTTTAATGTATATTGTGTATGTTGATGTAGATGTGTGGTGTCTGCATTTATGAAGAAATGTAAGATTACTGAAAGGTCAACTTCTGATTCAAGTATTAGTGTGTTTGAAACTTCACCAAAATAACATTCCTGAAACACCCCTCAGGATGTCAGCCATGTTTCTTTTTTAAAGAACGGCATTCTTCTTGTATATATCGGGAACTAGTTTACTATGTGATAGGAAATCTTGTGCACAACCTGTGTGACTAGTCTCTATAGTGTACAAAAATACCTTGTACACTGTAACCAGTCCTGTGATTCAATGACAACTTCTGAAAATAATGATTTATTTATGGCAAATGAATGTCCAGCTTTATATAAGTTTGCAATATTGTTATTATTGCTGTGCCCTGACTCCCGCTTTAGAGTGTTCCTCCTGTTCTGACCAGAGACCAACTTTACAAATACTATTGTTGTGCCCAAGTTCAGTTTTATACAATATTGTGGCCACTGTAAACATCGAAAACTGTGTCTCAATTGGCTACAAAATTTTAGGAGGTGCACGGGCACTGTATTTGCCTAATTGCCCTTTCAAGTTTCACCACATCACCAGATGGAACATAAAAAGAAACTGTAATATGTAAGGGAAGTAATCAGAATAAGACATTACTGACGGTTTTACACCAGCTGTAAAAAGACAGGCTGCTCCTATTTATATCATCATGTAACAATGAATTATTAAAAAAAAAATACTCCACTGTACACACATTAGAAGCTGTCACAACATACTGGAACATGTAAAGTAACAGGTCTTCAATTTAAAAAAAAAAAAATTAAAATTAATTTAACACATTATTTACATTGCATCTCCTTCGTCCCAGTATAAGGCTAGGCTCAGACAAGTGTTTGTCAGCTGCTTGTTTTAACCACTCTCGGGTTCCCATTTTCTACTACCAGGTGTCCGGGAGGGTTTAACCATTTTTTGCAGGGTCGTGGAGTCGGTAAAAAAACCCTTCGACAATGACTCTGCTTTTAAGAACAAGAACTTCTGGCCTGGAAGCGGACACTCTACACTATTGACCAGCCTTTAACCTCCCTGACGGTATGATTTTTCCAGTATTTTTGAATGTCAAAGCGGTACATTTGACATTTAAAAATACTTGTTATTTTAAATTTCCCACCGGTCCCGCCCCCCAGCGCACGCTGCCTGCATGCCCGGTATCTGAATCCCATGCCCTCACATCCTCAACGTTCACACGGCGGGGATGCGAGGCCAGGGGACACAGATGCCGGGCCGGCATCTCCGGAGGGCGCCGCAGGCTTGTGGGGACCAGGTAAGCACTCAATTCCACCCTGAGTGTGGCTCAGGGTTACTGCTTTTTGTAATGAAATTTAACCCCAAGCCACACTCAGGATTACCACTAGGGAGGTTAATTGGCAGCATGTAAAACCAGTAATGTTTATACCTAAAATGTAAACTAATAACACAAACATTAAAACAAAGTTTTATTTATTGTTTTTATCATGAGGCTATACATTTACTTGCAGATATACTGAGGATCAGAAACGAATTGTTAAAAAAATAAACTAAGTCATCAATTAAACTACATAAACCAAAAAAAACCTAAAGCAGCGTCAATCGTAACTAAATTTGGCATATGGCTGTAATAGTTGGTACGTAAAAACAAATAGTGCAGACAGGTGCGTGAAGCAGGCAAGGGGTGATAAACAACTCCTCTGCTTTCTAATAACTCCCAGTGTGCAGGGGATGTATATATTTAGAATGTGCTGTATTCCCCCCAGACCTTTTTCTCTGAGTTCACCCACTGCCTGCCACTTTTCAGTAGCCATCCGGCTGTATTTGGGTGGTTACTGATGAGTTGGGTCACAATTAAGGGGCTGTCACCTGCCTACAACTTCTTCCCACCCAGTTTAAAAAATTTTTGGGCTGAACACTGATGTAATCTTACTGATTAAATTATATCAACACTAAGCAAACATTTCATATCAAATAATATTTTCATGAGCCCAGTATAATCCAGATAACAAAGATGTATAAATGTCAGACTGCAGAATAGCTCAGACGACTAGTGACAACTCCGCACCGTGCTTCATTAATACAGCAGTGAATTACTTGATCTGTAAAATAGGACATTTTTACATACTGAATATTTTCAGAACAACTTACATTTAATAGGAGTTGTAGTCGGTACTTTTTTTGTTCCGATACCCCGACTTGGACTCCATAACCCTGGTTTTTTGACAAACATGCTTAAGCATTTACTTTTTGTAGATTTCAACTGCTGGGCAAGAAGAAATTGTAGGCAGGTGGCAGTCCCAGTATTGTGACCACCCAAAAGCAGCCAGGTGGTTGCAGATACGTGCCGGGTGGTACACCCAGCTAAAAAGGGGCTGGGGAGATTACTTAACTGTTCCAATTCATTTTAGTAGTAATCAGGGCTTTAAGGTGGTTGAGGACTGTTTTTTTGTGGACACCAGAGGCCCCGTTTGTCAAAAACCACCCCACCCGTACTTAGCCTAACAGAGTATATGACAAACACATGATTAAAGTATGTGTACAATGCATCTGCAGATGATGACAAAATACAGGTCCCGGCATAAGGAGTTGTACTGGGACTTAAGGCTCCTTACTTTACACAATACATAAAATATCTCTCCTATAAAATGGAATGTTTGCAATGCCTCTGTAGCTGTGGAATTTCAAATCCCATCAGAAGCCACCTGACATTCCTTCCCAGCATGAAGTGACTGGTATACATGTATATATTACTATCACACAGCACAGTGTTCTCCCCAGACCCTTTTAGCTGGGCACACCACCCCGCACTTTTCAGAAACCACCCGGCTGTTTTTGGGTGGTTAATACAGAGGCTGCCACCAACAGCTTAGATCTTCTTCACACCCAGCCTGCAGCATCTTCATGTGGGAAAGAAAGACAAGCCGCAGGAGGAGTAATCAGAGAGAGCCTACAAAGTGACAGGTACTCTTTACTAAACATATATCATATCATTGTATAATAATAAACATGTATCTCACAAGTCTGTCATTCAATGCTGTGATCTGTTTATTATGAACCTTATTATTTACATTTTATCTCCTGCTCTAGTGGAACTACAAGTCCCAGGCTCTCATCACATGTTATGATCCGTGTTTGTTTTTCTGCACTGGAAAGTGAGAGAAAAATTCAATACTAAAATGTAGCACCTGCTCTGGCAGCATTACAACTCCTAGACTCGGCCCCGCAAGCTGTCAGGTGAAAAGGAGAGCGGCAGCACGAGCTGTCAGGTGAAAGTGCGAGCAGAGACACGAGCTGTCAGGTGAAAGTGCGAGCAGAGACAAGAGCTGTCAGGTGCATAACCGAGTGGCTGACCATGCTGTCAGGTGAAAGTGCGAGCTGGCAGGTGAAGGTGCGAGCTGGCAGGTGAAAAGGCGAGCGGCAACACAAGCTATTAGTGAAAAGGCGAGCGGCGGAACGAGCTGTCAGGTGAAATTGCGAGCGGCGGAGCAAGCTGTCAGGTGAAAGCGCCGGCCAGTCAGTCAGTCAGGTGAAAACGGCGGCCAGTCAGTCAGTCAGGTGAAAACGGCGGCCAGTCAGTCAGTCAGGTGAAAACGGCGGCCAGTCAGTCAGCCAGGTGAAAACGGCGGCCAGTCAGTCAGTCAGGTGAAAGCGGCGGCCAGTCAGTCAGTCAGTCAGGTGAAAGCGGCGGCCAGGTCAGGTGAAAGCGGCGGCCAGGCAGTCAGTCAGGTGAAAGCGGCGGCCAGGCAGTCAGTCAGGTGAAAGCGGCGGCCAGGCAGTCAGTCAGGTGAAAGCGGCGGCCATGCAGTCAGTCAGGTGAAAGCGGCGGCCATGCAGTCAGTCATCAGGTGAAAGCGGCGGCCAGGTAGTCAGTCAGGTGAAAGCGGCGGCCAGTGAAAGTCCTGGCAGAAGCTGTCAGGGAGCTCATAACAGCTGTGATATGACAGGTGCATTAACCTATTCTTTTACTTGGCATGTATTTCCAGCTGTTCTAATGTTATTAATCCCAGCAGAAGCTGTCAGGGCCCGCTGGGAATTGTAGTTCCACATCAGCTGGTGAGTGACAGGTCCTCTTTACCACTCATACTAAGCTTCCAGCTGCCACTCACCACATCCCGAGCTCTGGCATTGAAGGTCCCCCGGGGCCGGCTCTTCCTCAGCACATCAGTATCTGGCAGGGACACCCCCAGCGCCTTATTGCGAGTCTTCACAGTTTTCACACTGGCTCTGAACAGTAAAGTGATGTCCGCCGCCATGTTTGCAGGTCCACGTCATCACGTGTGCAGCAGAGAAACATGCCGCTCAGAACAAGGAGCTGCTATCAGAGTTCCGGGTCAGCTGATGCTTTGCTCGCCCTACTACTGAGCATGCGCAGCACAGGCTTATCCTCTAGTCATCAGAATCTGCTGCGTGTCATTCTTCCCATTTACACACTTACCCCGTTTGAAGCATCAGATCTCAGGAACATTAAGCAGGAAAGACTTACCATTTACAGCATAGACAGGAGACCCTTATAGATAACCACACCCCAAATGTAATATCCCTAACCTTACAGGTTACTGAGACACAGGGCCACAAATAAAAGAATTAGGCCTAAAATTCAGTCATTCTATCACTAAAGGGTGCTGACAGGACCCTGGACCCCTAGCGTCTTAAAATTTGAAATGAAAATCAAGGACCCCCAAGGCCACTCACATAACAAAAGCAATCCTAGTATAAAAATAATAAAATAAACATCAATATCTGTAGTACAGTGAGCTTTAGGGATCTGATATTGTTAGGGTACACAGGGGACCCCAGTCCCTACCCAAACCCCTATAAAGAATTATGAGAATACCAAATCTCTCATGTAAAGCTGCCTGACAATTATTGCTGCCCTTTGTCCGGGGTATTTGACCCCAATTTTTGTGCTATAGGAACCTGAAATTGGCATGTTACACATGGGACCCTGTGTATGCCGGTACCCTAGTTTTATTCACTCTGGCAGCAAGATTTCATAGTATATTAAAGCTATCAAATAAGGCTGTTGTGTCAAAAAAAGCTGATTTATTAAAGCTCTCCAAGGCTGGAGAGGATACACTTTCATCAGTGAAGCCGAGTGATCCAGCAAACCTGCAATAGATCTGGTCCAGGATTGAAAACATTTGCTAACAAATAGCAAACGACTTTTAAGAAATCTATTCCATGTTTGCTGGATCACCCGGCTTCCCTGATGAAAGTGTATCCTTGGAGAGCTTTAATAAATTAGGCCCATTGTGTTTGATCCCCCATTTCTCTGCTGCAGTGGGTTCCAGTGACATGGAATTGTCTGGATGCAGAAGCGTCCCCTGTGGCTTTTCATTATCCAGGCAGCCCTGCCTGATATAGCTGCTCCATCTCTGATTTTGAACACTTCTTTCTCTGGTAGAGTGTGTTGTGGGAACCTAAAATTGTCAGGGCTGACAGGATATCCCTATGGCTACCTTCCTTCAAACAATGCTGCCCTGTCTAATCTGAACCTGGCTTTCATTTTACATTTTGAACAGCTAGGGTCTGGGGGTCCAGAGATAGTACCCCATAAAGAAGAGGATAACCAAACTTTTGGCCACATTTTTTCATTTGTGACCCTGTATGTAACTTTTTGGTACAGTAAGTCATAGGGGTGCTCTGTCTGAATTTCAAGCCTCATCGCTGCACATGCTTAGTAGCAGAGGCAGCAAATTGTGATTCAACAGAACACGTTGAATGCTGCTCAGGTGAATGGGGCAAGCTTTGCAACTCTACCATATGGCCCCTTCTAGAGGAACCATGGGGTCTCTCTTCCTTTACAATGGATGGATATTTGCACTGTACACTGAGGCTTATTCTTAGAACCCATAGAAGGAAAAGTTGTAGCCCATTTAGATCAGAGGTTAAGTTTAGGGAGAATATGAAATTGTATAATGGGTCCCTCAAGGGCTTTTTAAAAAGAAAAGACAGGACATTCTAGGAAAGACAGCCATGGGTATTAACAGGATAGCTCTATTTTAAGAGTCTGTTTTCTCATTCTTTGGAGGAACTGTATGCAGTCGTAATGAAGAATATACATTTTCTAATTGGAAAAAGTTACCATCACTATGGGGTACAAAAGAGATTTCTGTTGGAACTGAAACTGAGTATTGTTGTTACTAGATGTGTACTGGAATTCTAATCAAGAAAAAGTAATGTAAAGAAACTTAAGAACATTTATTGCATTCACATATCTGTGTGTATATAACGTTCATTAATGAAGAAAGCATAAAAGGAGAAATTTTAGTAATGGAACATGTGACCCTGGGGTGAGTGCAACAATAGAGAACTTTGGGCTTGGAGGTACCGGACATGTGGAACTGTACTGTATTGTACTGTAGGGTGGGCATATTCCCTTATTAGTATTGTTCTCTGGTATCATCTGGCCTGGTAACCTCAATTAGGTAAGCACAATGTCCATTTTTATTTATAACTTTTCAAACATGTATAACAGAACATTTTCAACTTTATATTTAACACACCTAAAAAGAAGTTCATTGTTAGAGTTTAAACATGTACCGGTATTTATAAGAAGTGTACCATGGATTGTTTTCAATACATTAGGCATTAGATTCAACAAGAGCATTTTATCCAAAGAAAAGCTAATATAATTTGGAAATTGATTGGGAATATCCATTTTTATTATGATTGAGTGCAACAAATTTCTCCCTTTTTTCTTGTTTAAATTTACTAAAGCAAAATTACTGTGATGAACTTGCTAACAACCAGTAGCAAATGGGAATGCTTCCTGCTGTTTGCGCAATCTGTGTTATTTGTTTTTCTAGTAAACAGAGAGAATCTCTCCTATCCTTAATGCTAGTTGTTTTTAGAGAATGCTCCCTACTGGGTTACATTAGCCTGGGCAATGGGTACATGGCAATTATGCTAGCTAAACAATCAATATCAGGGAGAAGAGATCATTCATTTACCTGTTTGTGCACCCATTGACGATCATAGTTTGGTCCTTTTCAACAGACATATTTAAAAAATAAAAAAGCTGCTGGCCTAGAGGTCTTGTAGACATCTCTAGTAGCTTTCAGTCACATATTCTTATTAGCCTAAATACTTAGCCCATCATATTGATGAGCCAATAGGAATGGCATAAGTGTTAGTTTTGCCTGTTCAGAAAGACTTTATATTGGTAAGGAGGGGGGTTAAAATGTTGTTGCAGGTATGTGATGGCACCTCAAGGTGTTTTCACTTGTACACATTAGAATCTTTTTTTGGTGTTTTTGTAGTGACAGAGTCACTTTATGTATTCAGGTGTACAAGGCTTAATTTTAATGTCCCTAATGTTCTGATGAGGAATGAGGTTGCGGTGCAGCTACCGTTTTCTCATGCCATTGAACCACTGCCTCGGGGGAGATGCTACATGTAGCTTCTACCTGCTGCCGTGTCATAGAGAATAAATCGAAATATCAGCATGCAGACCAGTACAGTCACTGTGGCCTGCTGTTAAATATGCAGATGCTGGTTCTTTAAGAACCTGCCTTCCCAAGCTTAACTTAACCCACCCACCTACCTTCTCCTTCAGATCTGGCAGTCTTAGGCTATACTGTTTGTTTCCATTTACTGCCACCATTGCTGAGCCTGTGCACTACAGTCTTATGGACTTGGGATCTGAATAAGTATGAACTTGTGGAGCAAGAGGGTGGTTTGGTTTAGCTCAGAGGACACAGATACTGCTAGGTATATGAAAGTCCACTTATCATATGAAAAACCTTATTAGTAAAAGTAACATTACTCACACTTATTCTTCTTAATGCTGGGAGTCTTGCAACTAAACTACCAACATTGTTAAAGTGGACCTAAACTTAACATTTGAAATTCACATAGTAGGGTAGACAACCCTTTATCTGTGCAACACCCTTTTTTTGCTGCGTCGATCAAGACTGGATGGGAGCGCAGAGTCCCTTGGGACACCTACGTCACATATCCTGGGAGGCTCTTGGCTGCTCTTTCTGCACATGTCTGATCTCGGGCATGCGCAGAAGGGGCATTTTCTCAACTAAGGAGAAAGAGATGTCAATCTAATGCATGCGCAGTGAGAGACTAGGTGAAGTAGCAAGAAGACCCTGAAAACAAAACTGAAGGTGTTAGCACCTGGTGCTTCCTCTACGCCGTGACAAAGAAGAATTCCAGCACAGCGCAGGCCCGGATTGAGGGATCTGTGGGATTAAAGGTAAGTCTTCTTTTTTCACTTTAGCTCCCCTTTAAGCTATTTACACACGGCAGATAATTGTCACCAAGATTAGTGTCCCAGATACAAATCTGACATGTGTACAGTGGTGCCCAATGTTTTTCATCAATCCAACATGGCAGCAGGGGGCAGCTCACTCATCCTCCCCCACTCACAGAGCAGTTCATACAGTGCTTGTTCGTTTATCTGTAACTGTAAATGATCATTTAAGATTGTTTCCAGCGACAATCATCTGACGTCTTTCTAATGTCTACACGGGGCTATTGCCAAAAACAAACGTATTCTATACTATGAAGTAGTTGTACAAGTTCTACAAGCACACACAAAATTAATATAAGTGCATCAATCTTGCACCCCAATGTTTGCAGTGGATATCTGTCAGCCTGTAAAGTTGGCAATAGCCCTAACATTGGTCAGTTTTGAAAAAGTCTAAAATAGCCTGCACATGGCAACCATATGGGTGCAATTATTTTTCTATCTCTGTTTGTCTCTAGTTTTTTATCCTGAATACAGAAGATGGTGTAAAGCAGTGTCCTGATATCTGCATTGCAGCAAAGACTAAGAACATAAGAGCCATTGAAAAAAAAATCCCTATGAAAAATGGACATACTGATAAAGCTATGCTTTAATTGCATAATAAGTATTAAATGACAGGAAAGGAAATTGCCATGCGGCTGTAGCAGTTTATTTGATAGAAGCAGAGTAGCGTGTCAAAGCACGGCTGCCCTGGTTAATTATTGGGTTAGCTTTGTCTGACCTGTAAGTCCTCGAGGTCAGCAGCCATTTTGCTAATAACGATGAAGATAAAACAAGTCACGGAATATTGGAAGCTTTGCCCAACGGCTTCTTATTTTGAATAGAGCAAGCTTCAGATGTAAATGAACTCTTTAGAGGTTCCATATGTCAAATGGCACCAGACAAAAGGAAATTGGCCTAAGAGGTTAATTAATTGAGAAGGTCTCTCCAGAAGGGTCACACCCTATTATGATTAAGATGAATAAGTGGTGTTGTTATTAGTTTCAAAGTACTATTATAAAACCCATTGTGACATTTATTTTCTGCCTAATAAACTATTCCAAAACATACAATTACATATTTGCATGGCTACATGTGCTTTTTATTTTCTTAGAGCTGACTAAATAAAACCCCTATGGCCCATCCCAAGCTTGTGGCAGTGCCAAGTGTACAAGTTAAGGAGGAATAAATATTTGAATAGAGCAGGCATTTATGCGGTTTAAAGCGTGGCTTAAAAAAATTGGAAAAAAATCTGGTGCAGATCAGTTAGTTGACCTCGGATAACTTTCACCTAACCTTGGAAGGTTTGCCAATGTCAAGTTTACATTTTTCGGACAATTGGGTAACAGTCAGGGACAGCCAAACATTTCTGCTGAACTTGCCTTGTTCTTGCCTATGTAACAGGGAATGCATGAACAACATAGCTTATTGTAATCACATACGGGGAGCAACAAATCATCAACCAATCCAATATTCTTCCAGACAATAGCACCATGAATTGAATGTTATAGATCATTATCATTATTAATATTATAATACAGGATTGATATAGCGGTAACATATCACACAGCGCTGTAAATTAAATAGGGGTTGCAAATGACAGACAGTGGCATAGGAGGAGGAGAGGACCCTGCCCCCAAGAGCTTACAATCTAGGAAGGTGAGGGAAGAATCATTGTTATATATATATATATATATATATATATATATATATATAAATTCATAAAATATAAACTAGCATATTGTTTATATACAATTGTTAAACACAATAAAAACAGGATGCACTCATGATCTATCGCTGCTTGGAAAGTTCCTTTAGAGTCCTCTAGAGGCAGGAAGAGAACTGTTTGTAAAAATGTCATCTTGAGCTATAGAGCACAATAAATCAAAAATGTATTTAAAGCTAAAAAAAACTTTGTTTTGCTTTTAAATAGAATTGGAAGGGGTTAGAATTTTTATGCTGTCTGTACTCTCGTGGGAAATTCAATTTCTCTACTTGTCCTAATGACCATTGTCACTGGAACTGGGAGTACCACAATTTTGAGTTGCCAATGTTGGATGTTTGTTTCAGTTTCAACTATCTCAGATACTCTATACTTGGCAGGAGTGGATGATGATATTACAGAAGGATTTGGGCAGAGCAAGAAGCAGTCTTGGGGTGGTTTGGGTGGGGCTTTCTACTCTTCCCTGTATCCAAAATAAAAAGAAAATTCTATTCTATTCTATACCTATTCTAGGTAAACTTTTTTACAATACAATACAAAATATACGGGCGTCCTGGACAATAGGCCTGACAGGATACAGAGGCTGTAGAGAATATACTTTCATCAGTGAAGCTAGCTGATCCAGTAAAACTGGAATGGATCTAGTCCAGGATTCAAACATTTGAAGAAATCCATACCATGTTTGCTGGATCGCCCAGCTTCACTGATAAAAGTGTTTCCTCTCCAGCCTTGGAGAGCTTTAATAAATCAAACCCAATGAGTGAAAAGAAATGACAATGGGTGTATAGGAAATTACAAGTATACATTTTATTATTTACCTAATTTTTATAGTTTTGTTTTTTAGTCTTCACTAATATAAATAAATTAATAAAATATATAGTATATATATTTTATTTTATATTACCATTCTCTAGTGCACATAGCAGTAAATTTTTTTTGCTCAACTGTTTTGCAACAAATGCAAAACAAGCGAACATGTCACAAAAATAAAGATATCAAAAACGTCTTGTTATACCTTACATAGATCAGTGTTTAAAACTGGCTTTACTTATATATATTAAATATTCACTTTTAAAAGATACTCAGAAACATGAATTGGATGATTCACCCTAACAAAAGAGATATGAACTTGTAAACATAGACATAATCAATGCACTTAAAGGTTTTCCTGTTACCCTTATTGCAGCAAAAACAAAAGCACATATAATTGCATCCAGTGACTATTTCTTGTGGTTTCCAACACATTTTGTCAAGGTGTAAAAAAAAAAACAAATTAGCGGTATAAAATTATTTCTACTGAGCTTTTGATAACCACGCACTCCTATATTACGGATGCACATTTCTCTAAAAATCACCAACACTCCCAAAACTTTAATTCACTGGGACATAAGTTTACCTGCTGAACATTTTCAGTATAACCAATACACATTTCCCCATTCCACTTGTATCTGCTGACTTTGTGGGTGTCTGCAAACCTACTTGGTATTTGCCAACTTTGTTCCTGGAAATGTCTCTGGTTTCTATAACTGTGGCATATATCCATGTCTTTCTGCATGCTGGATTCATTTATCATCAACTGAAGAGCAATTTCAAAGAGCAGATAAAATAATTCCATGAGCTGCATAAACAAAAAAGACATTGCACTTAATTTCCCAAGATGCTTGTGCTGGAACACGTTGGGAATGGGAGTGAGTGTAGAGTAGCGGTTGAGTTAATTCTTTCTGATATATAGGACTGCAGAGACTGATGTTTAGAGGTGTGAATTCCTGACTTGCAAATATAAAGACAAATGCGGGGGTCCCAATGTCTTCAGATATGGTTTGGCATATTAAAGGTATGTTATACTTTTCTACTTGGCTGCATTGTAAGCTCATATGATGTAGAATTCTTTTCTTCATTCAGTTAAACCAATGCATACTTGAGTAAGCTACCTTAATGTTTTTAGGTGATCACAAAAAGGTTGGACTGAGTGTTGTGACCCCCTGCTTAGTGTTTACTGCTACTCTAAGATGTCTTCAACATAAAAAGGAATTATCCTATAGTCCAAGAGAAGAACTAGGGCTCTTTGAGATAAAATTAAATGGCAGAGAGCTCAGAACAGCTATGGATTTTCAACAAATACTTCCAAAAATGTATTAAACACACCAAAAAAAGACAGAAAAGTTCATTGCAGACCTGCATTGCTCCGTTCACCACAGTTTCACTGGGATATTTGACTGAGCTTCTGTGTTAACCATAAACAGAAGTCCCAAAATCCGTATTGTAAATTCTGAGCTCTGAATTACAAACTCTTTGTGCTTCCATAGCTGTGAAATTTGCCATAGAATTGCTGGCATTCTGGAATGCTTTACAGGCTGCAAAAGAAAACAAAGGCCCTGAAACCAGCCTGAGTCAACAAAAAATAAACCGTGGCTACTTTCCTGCCAAAAGTGGGCTGAGTCCTTAGCCGCCGATTTCATGCACTGACTAAAGACAGATATAAAAACATACGAGGAATGGAGTGTAAGCTCCTCTGTTATATTTCAGCATAAACCCACACACAACTTGAAACAGACACAAAACATACAACAGAGTGCCAACAAATAGGATGTTTGTTTTTTTAAACTAAAGCATAAATGCAATTCTGTTTTAGTGGTGGGCAAAATAAATGCTTTCCTTTTCTTCAAACAATGAGTATAAAATTGAGAGCACATTTTGTCGTAGACTTCCTTTTAATTTGCTTTTAAGTGCACACCTGTTTTCCCATATGTCATGAAGGCTGCCTTTTTTTCTGGACCGAACCAATTTAGTTTCAGTTTTTTTTATTAAATTAGGAGTAAATAGTACAAACAATGAGCATATTTCCCCACTCTGGGATCTATTGAACATATAATTATCCTGAAACAATTTCAAGTAATGTTTTCCAAACTTCATGACTGCTAAGCCAAGAGCAATTGTCTTCCAGCAGCCGATTCATCTCCTACAAGCTGCCCCTCTCACTTGGTCTTCATCAAGTCATCATCATCAAAAAAGGAGTGATCATTCGTTGGTAAATCAACATAAAATATAGAGAACACCCTTGCATGTGTACATTTCAGTTGACTTTATATTGAAATATTAAAAGATTTCGTATGATATGCTTTTCATTAATATTTCATGTATTGCTGGTTGGGTTACTCAAAGGATTGTCACATGCTTCATCATTGTTTTTCCCTTATTGAATAAGTCTGTTGGCATTTGGAGCATGGCCATGTAGAGAAAGAACAGCACACTGTTGATTCAATGTGCAAAATGCTGTGGGGTCCACTGGATCCAATGGTTTGGTCACACATCATTCAAAACTAAGATGATCATTTTGTTCTCTGCCAATAGAAAGACCAAAAATATTTAAGGCCTCTCAACTGTTTGCTTGGCAGCAAATATTCTAGTTTGTAAGTAGCAGAGAAGATAGCAGGCAGGTTTGCAATATCAGGGTAATGTTGGTAGAGTCATGTGTCATTGATTATATACTTGAGATGACCTGATCCAATACGGACCGAATCAATAAAACATAGTTATATTGTTAAAGCTATAGTCATACTAAGCAGGCAGGAGGGTTTCCATATGCTACAAGTTAGTATGACCCCCCACCCCCCATGTATCTATTGTATTTATTTAGAAATTATGAATGGCAAGGATTTTTATTAAATAAAGAATAGGTAAAAATGTGTATTATTGTCAGGATACATGTCCATAATCCTGCACTTGTTCCTAGGCCTAGGATTCTTTACAGTTGTGCAAGCACTCACATTCACAGGTATATATGTGTGCAAAGACACCCATCTCCATGTCCACAATATTGGCACCAGAAGGAGAAGAAACTCAAAGCTTCGACAGTGAAGTGCTAGTTTGTGTACCCAAACCTGTTTCTGTTTGTTCCATTCTGATGCTGACCTAGGAGTCTCCTGACCATGGCTTGTTCCTGCTTACCTGTTGATGTCCCGGCTTGTGTCCTGACTGCAGCTTGTGCCGCTTACCAGTTACTGACTTGTCTCCTGACCAGGGCTTGTCTTCTGATCTACAGCCAAATGTACTCTCCATCAGAAGTCTACTTCTGATACCCATCTACAAGCTCTATGAGGATCCTGGAACAGATCCCGAATGGTTTTAGCCCCCTCAAGAGCACCTCTTGAAAAAGACTCTCTCCAATAATACTTTTTTTGCCTTTGGGTTTAGACATGCTGAAATTGTTTTAATACTCCTGCACAACTGCGTAAATACCTGAAAAAGACCTTACATTCCCTTCAAAAGTTTAAAACCTAAAAAATATAGAGATTTTTTTTGTTTAGAATTTTTCCACCCACTTGTGACAGACACATCTATTTTTTGGCACCTTCAAAATGCGTCTTCCTGGTCAATCATTAAACTGTTTTCCTTCATTACGAATGAATAAAATTAGTGACAGTATTAGCCAAGTGAAGTCTAGGCATCCAGGAATTATATGGAAAGGTATAAGCCAGTCCTGCACTGCGGTATGAAAAGCCATTGTCATAGTTGACATTAATACTTTCAGAACTATTTTCTTTCAGAATACTGGCTTCCGTCAGGATAGAAAAAAACATCAATGTAGCCAGAAAGATATAATAAACCTCAGTTAATTTTTCTCATTAAAATATCATTACACGGGGTAAATGATAATTACTTTCCCTTGTAACAGTAACACTTCATCATTTGCCCTTTTCGTGCTGTCCCCTTCTTCCCAGTTTTTAGTATAATAAAATAATTCATCACATTGTAGATGAGCACTTACAAAAGGAAGTATTGTGGGAGAATATACATGACATACATCTCTAACCTAAAACGGTTTCTTCTATATTTGAATAGGGTAGGGGATAGATAATGGCCACTAAATCCAAAATCGAAAGAGATTCTTAAAGCAATCATGTTGATTAGTGGAAATGAACTTCACATAAAGCCTAAAGGCGGAACCCAAAATTAAAAAAAAATAGTGAGTAAGCAGGTTATTTATTGCAGAATGAAAAGGCAGAGTTCCTTCTGCAATAAAATATATTACTTTCCTGATGACAATTTTTTAAATTACACTCACCTGTCATCATATTGTCACAGGTATTTCCATCTTCTCCCAGTCCTTGGGGTTCGGGTCTTCAGCCATGTTTAACTGGCCAGCCCAGAATGACGTAACTTCTAATTCATTCCCAGCCTGGGAGGACGGAAATATCAGGCATCGTACAATGAGTTGAATGTGCACAGCTTGGTGTACTTTATCATTTTTTGAAAAAGGAACATTGAATGTCCATTCAATAAAACCCTGCCTACACACAATTTTTGTTTAAAATGTTTTGTTCCACTTTAAGACCTTTTAAGTTACATGTGGGAGTTGCCTAGGATAGTCTGCATGCAAAAGTAGCCTGCTTAGGTACGCTTACTCTTTTAGACTGACACCTATCTTTCAAGAGATATTTGGATACTTCCCAGTTTGGCTAAGTACACATGTCTCTTAGATTCTAAACTCTTCTGGACAGAGTCGTCTTCTCCTCCTGTGTCACTGTCTGTATGTGTCTGTCATTTGTACCCCTATTTAATATACAGCGCTGCACAATATGTTGGCGCTATATAAATAGTGTTTATTAAGATTAATAATATTATTAATAGTAATATTAATATTAATGTCAGATGATTCTGACTGATACGAACTCATCTTGGCTGAGAATCTAACATGTGTACAGTATCAGGATGGATCCACAAGTGACATTGGATGACCGCTGTACAAGTCAATGGGGAAGAGCACAGGGGGGTACTGGTCACTTGTTCTACCCCCTTCCCTCTCCATAGAACAGAATGGTGCTGTGTGTACAACACACGTTTGTTCATCTGTCACTCTTTTGTTGCTGGAAAGGAACACAAAAGATAATTTCCAGCAACAAAAATTAAATGTGTCTACGCAGCCTTTGAGTTAGAGCTAATGATTCTTTAGAGGATTTCTCAGGCAGGGTGTTGTGATGCTTTAGGAAGCTACAAACTGTCTGCATTGCATAGATTTACCCATTGATGGTATAAAACAGCCTTTATCAACCTTTTACACCTGAGTATCCCAGAAAACATTTTCAGGTTGTTGGGTACCCCTGCCAAAACCAATTTATTGGGAGCCCGTGGGAAAAAAGCCTCAAAATTGGTGGCCAGTGGAAAGAATGCCCCCCACAATGGTGCCTAAAATACTACCTTTATCAACAACTAAAAACACCATTAGAGTCATGCAGCTGGCTCAACTAAGGGTTGGGCTCAGAACTATACAGGCATCAATAAATAGGAGCTCAATCAGCTACGGTTCAAGAAACCCCATAGCAACTTCTGGAAGAAACCCAGAGTTCCACAAAACCCTGCTGAAAAAAGGCTGGTCTAAAATAAGGTATATATTAGCATGTTGATGAAGAGGAACAGAAAAAAACCCTGATAGGTAAAATATAGGTATATTAGATTTAGGATTAGGATATTCCATTTAAAGTATTTTCATATATATCATATATGTTTTGATATGAGCTCAAGGGTGTTATCTACTCTGCATTGTTGTCTCAAGCTGTCTTTTAGGGTTCACCTATGTGGATTACAAAATGCCTTGGGCTCTATTTATAAAACTGACATTCCCTCAAACATGAGTTTCAATGGCAATAATTGATTCCCACCTTGGATTGTTGTCAGAATACCTGTTTTATGAATACAGCCCCTTATGTGTTATGGAAATAGGAAAACCTCCCTTGTTCTGCTGTCTTTATGTGATTGTTCGACTCTGTAAATATACAGTTGCTCCTCGCTTAACAGCCAGGTTCGGTTCCTGTGACCTGACAGAGGCCATTTTGACAAGCAGCACCTTTAGGCTGCCAAACTCTGCATTGGTATTAGGAATCATTTATCCCTGATAAGGAAAATTTGAATCTATCTACATATGGTTTTTCCCTGGTATAAATTTTAATCAATCAACAAAAAAGATTGCTGCAGATCCCCTGAAGCAGCTCATTGGCGAAACGCGTCGGGACAACAGACGTTAGCTTTCAATTGTGTCTATATTTTTTGCTATTATTGAGCCAGGGATTTTTTCTGTAAAGCGAATCAGTCTGATTAACACCCATGTCTTTATAATGGGTGAAGACCATATTTGATCTATGTATATTTTAATAATTGTTATACACATGACAATATATTACAATATAAGCACATTTTGCTTAAAAACCCCAGCTTTCTTGTCTTTTTTTGATTTAATCTTAATTGTCATAGTGAGATGGCAATTAAAAACACATACCAGGGAAGGTTGCTTTCCCCAGTATTGTTATTCATTAAGCAAGGAGCATAAGTCAGACCCGGGAAGTGCACTGACAGTCTGCAGTCTGGGGATCCTGGAGGATCGTGAAAGAAGAAGAAAGAAGGACCCCAGAAGACTGAAGAGATGCAGGGTGGATGTACACTCTACAGTTTTGTCTAGTGTACTCTTCACTCTGTAAATATACAGTTGCTCCTCGCTTAACAGCCAGGTTCGGTTCCTGTGACCTGACAGAGGCCATTTTGACAAGCAGCACCTTTAGGCTGCCAAACTCTGCATTGGTATTAGGAATCATTTATCCCTGATAAGGAACATTTGAATCTATCTACATATGGTTTTTCCCTGGTATAAATTTTAATCAATCAACAAAAAAGATTGCTGCAGATCCCCTGAAGCAGCTCATTGGCGAAACGCGTCGGGACAACAGACGTTAGCTTTCAATTGTGTCTATATTTTTTGCTATTATTGAGCCAGGGATTTTTTCTGTAAAGCGAATCAGTCTGATTAACACCCATGTCTTTATAATGGGTGAAGACCATATTTGATCTATGTATATTTTAATAATTGTTATACACATGACAATATATTACAATATAAGCACATTTTGCTTAAAAACCCCAGCTTTCTTGTCTTTTTTTGATTTAATCTTAATTGTCATAGTGAGATGGCAATTAAAAACACATACCAGGGAAGGTTGCTTTCCCCAGTATTGTTATTCATTAAGCAAGGAGCATAAGTCAGACCCGGGAAGTGCACTGACAGTCTGCAGTCTGGGGATCCTGGAGGATCGTGAAAGAAGAAGAAAGAAGGACCCCAGAAGACTGAAGAGATGCAGGGTGGATGTACACTCTACAGTTTTGTCTAGTGTACTCTTCCGGAGAGTCGGTTGTAAGTGCGGGCAGGCAGTAAACATGTAAATCGATAAACGAGGACTACGTGACTTTTACAATGAGTGCACAATGCCTTGGACAAGAAGTGTATTGCAGAAAGAATGACAAGGTGAAAATAATGATAAAAGGTCTGGGGAAAAAAATTAGGTAATACTGCCACCACACCCTATGGCAGGCATGGGCAAACTTGGCCCGTTAGTCTTTTTTTTCTGGCCCGTTGAACTCTCTGTAGTAGAACTGCGGTCCGCGGCTCTGGCCGGTGCCCCTCCAAGCGGGGTCAGGAGAAAGATCCTGCCGGGGGGCCGCACCAGCCAGGACCGCAGTTTATGTCCCCTGAAAAAATCCCGGGCTTTGGGAAGTGGGCCGAACAACCTACCCACTCTCCCATCGCAGGCTCAGAACTGCGATGGGAGAGTGGGCAGGGTTATGTCATCATGACGTGATGTTCAGAGACACTTGTCTGGGCGTTCCATCCATCGAATCCTGGCCCGGCCCCTCTGTCAAATTTTAGAACCCATTGTGGCCCGAGCCAAAAAATTTGCCGACCCCTGTCCTATGGACTAATAAACAACAATATAAATAATGTTGCTTTCAGGTTTTGAAACTCCTTAACAATAGCTAATGGGATGTTGGTCTACATGGAAAAATCTGCTCATGTGGTTCCTATTGTTAGAGCTCAGGTAAACAGGTGTGTTCGTCAATGGAGAGCTCATCTGACATGCACCCTTTGGTTAATGTGCACACCTGATTGAGCATTATTCTTTCGAGAATCGTATCATTCCTGGTGGAAACATCAGAAGCCCATGTTTATGTGTTCTTTTAGCCTGGACATAACTATACAGTTACCATGAACTAGTTAAACTTGTCAAAACTCGAACCTTCGAGTTGCTTTGTTGTCTTTGTGTAACTTTTGTCCTATTGTGCTGAGTTGTACACCCAACAGAACTTATATTAACTGTCAGTTAATTACACAGCATTTTCTCCACAGTATTTACCAGTCAAAGGGGCAGGTAGTCAGCAGTCATTCAGCTCAATCACTGTCTATGACTACAAAAGAAGCAATAGAGATGAGTCACTTAGTTTCACCAAGTGGTTGATACCCTAAGCCGCCCATTCCTAATTGCCTTTAGAGATGGCTGATAATACAAACTTTGAAGTGAAAATCAGCCTAATAAGTGGCCATGCTGAGTGAGGGGATCATGTGTCAAAGCAGTCTGCAGATGCTTACAGGCAAACAAAGACCACTTTCCTTTAAGAGCTGAGAAGACCCTTGGCAAGAAGAGATCCAGAGTTCTAGTACAATGATAGAGACTGGAGCACAGCATGAGTGCAGAGCCTGCTAGTCCAGTCTGACTCCTGTTCATTTACATCTGACTTCTGACTACAAAGTGCATTTGGGGTTTAAAAGCCTACATATGTGTTTCCAGGACAAAATCCCCAGTCCTCTAATGATTCCTGTGGATTGTGTAGGAACAAAGAGAAAAAAAGGATGTTGGTATTTACCTTGTTTGGCTGATGAGAAAAAATGGAGTCACGTGATTTATCCATGCTAGCAAGAACATTCTGTAATCCTAATATTTTTATTATAAAAGAATAGTAAAAGAATAATTTTTGGAAGATGAAATTTCTGTTTTTGGCTGTGTTTTGCCAAGATTTTTAAAGTCAATATAAAGCCAATTTTTATTCTTACAGTTTAGGATAATGGCGGCTGTGTCCCTGGAGACATGTCCCCTGTCTTGTTGTATGGAGATGCAACAGGAAGTGAAAGGAAATCTCTCCAGAATGAAAAGAATCCACAAGAACAGGTGTCTCCTCTAGGGATTTTTTTCTCTTTTTTTTCTGAAAACAACTCAATTTTTTTTAGTTTTTATTCACTTTTTCATTACTGTCTCAGTATAAACAGCAGGGCGAATCTCCCCATTGGGGATTTGTCTCTACAAAACAAAATGTTGCTTTTTCAAATACTCAAGTTATTTATATGCTTGGTTTTTATAGGACTGACATACAACTCAAAGTTTTGCAGAGTACACAAATTGACACAAACACAAGGTAAACATAGGAACTATTAAGAGTCACTGTCCCGGGTAGAAAGTGAACCTGGAATACAACAAAACTGGGGATCACTGCTAACTTACTATTTACATAATGTGCAACTCAAGCAACCTAGAAGTTATGCTGATTTTCAGCAAAAACGGTTGATGAAATTTGACCAATGTATGGGATATGCACACCTGATTGTTTCTGATTTAAATGATAGAAAAATGGAAAATCAGATCAACCAACAACTATACATGCATAATTGTATCATATGATTTGCTTTATTTCTCACATGATTAAAAATCACACATGGAGCACACATGGGGTTATGTTTATAGAATTTGACAATTTGCATATATGGATTTATCTACTATAGGAATGGACACGTTTGTTAGCAGGGCGACCTGTGTCAGCCCATTTTGATACCTATTCAACATTGGAATATAATAAAAAATTTTCAAGAAAAGATATTTTTTTAAAAGTAATCTGCCAGTGTGATTTAACCAGTATTGATTTTTTTTTTCCCAGGGAAAAAAGTATTAGCACAGCGGCAGTTCCATTAAAAATGCTGATATGGGGGATTTATAGTATAGCTGATAACCAAATTAAAGATAAGATAATATACACTTGAAAAATGTCCAATTTTCAGCTTTTTGTTATAATATTCATGGCTGTTCATTATCTTAGCAAAAATAATAAAATATAGCAAAATAATAAATATAGTTTTATATATAAAATACAAAAACATTAAACAAACTGTAACCCATTACACTTAAAGGCAATTAAATGGCCTTCCATACTGTAAAGGTGATTCATTGTACCCTCATTTCATATGAAACAGGAGGTCCACTTTGTGAACACAATGGGTTCATCAGGGATGAAACTCAGCCAGAAATAATGTAGTCTCCAGCATGGGAGTATGGGTGGGGGCGTCCCTTTGAACAACAAAGTGTGATCCATCATGGGCCATGTTCTAGGTGGGTATCAAACATTTTCCAGTAGGGGAGGGAGTGGTCAGCTCAATATTGTCACGCTAATTCTAGTTTAGATAGCTATGAAGAAGAAAAACATGAAATGGTCAGCCTATTTTCAATTACTTTATTGCCAAACATCAGTTAATTGTTTATACAGCATTTCTTTAATGAAACCAGTAAAGGAGTTAATGAGCATTCCCAATCAATGTTTGATCAATATAGCAATCAATCATTCAGAATTTCAATACTTTACATTACATTCAAGGTTTTTATCGACCAGCACCTTATAAAAGGTTTAAATGTAATACTCTGAAATGGTGCATGTATTCATGGTAATAACCAATATCTGATATAGGGTGGCTTGAGGTTAGCACTTCAGCCTTTGCAGCATTAGGTCCTAGGTTCCAATCCCAGCCAGAACACTATCTGCATGGAGTTTGCAGGTTCTCCCCGTGTCTGTGTGTGTTTCCTCTGGGTACTCCCGTTTCCTCCCTCATCCCAAAACATGCAGTTAGGTTAATTGGCTTCCCCTTAAAATTGACCTTAGACTAGATTAATGACATATGACTATAGTAGGGACATTAGATTGTGAGTTCCTTTGAGGGACAGTTAGTGACACAACTATGGACTTTGTACAAGGCTGTGTAAAATGATGGTGCTATATAAATACTGTGTAATAATAATATTATAGAATTGCAGAATAAAATGTACAACTATCCCATAGACAAAGGTGCAAAATCATAATGGACAGGTGCAATAATTTGTTACCATTTATAGGGACCAAAAAAGGACTACTAGAGGCAAATCTGTGCTAACAGAAAATTACTTACTCACTGTATTCACAATAGTGATACATTCAAAGGTTTTGAGTGGTAAACGCATTGTTTAGTCCACTAAAATGCTTCGTAGGTCAGGGTGAAGGATGCATCTTCCATAACCCTCAACTGGGGTGAGTAGAGCACAACATATTTAAATGCATAGCTTCACCTTAGTGAGCATGGCTTACAGCTTTTGGGATTTGGTGGAGAAGTCAGGGCACACTGCAATAGGTGTTCATCTACTGAATATTGCCAGTTTCCCTCAACATGATTAAACATGTCCAGGTGTTTAAAGTTACTTTCCAGTGAAGGTCCTGTGAGATGCTTGGGGTGTCATGCATGTGTTTAACTGCAAACATAGGTGAAGATTTCTCCCTGCCACATGTAAAACTCAGGAAATAAAGGGAACTTGTTTGAATATATCCTGGTTTTCAGGAAGCCACTGGAATTGTAGATTACAATGCCTTAGGCAATTCTACAGGTGGTCTAGTCTCTGCATAATAATGTAAAATTGTGCTCGATTTTCTTTGGTCAAGTGTTGTAATGTTGGGAGTTGTATAGTTCCCAGTCATATTTTCACCTTAATCACGTGTTCTCAGAGTTTTTGAAAGTCTTGGCTGAGAAAGGGGTATTAAATGATCCCTCAATTTTGGCATAGGGACTTTAGGTAGGCATGGTGGCATTATTTGCCTCTGGGATAGAACTTCCTTTCTCATTATCCTGGCACTGGTCTTTGTCAATCTTTGAACTCTAGATACCAGAACAGGTTCCCCAGGATCCAGTGCAAGTCCGATGTTCATGGCTGAGATTTAAAGTGGATGAGGTGTATCTATGAATCAATTCAGAGAGGAGCCAGTTAGACACTTCCACTGCGGGATACCCGTGGAAATACTAACTAACAATTCAAATTGTCATGTCTATGACGTAACCACAGATACCACTGGCTAATGCTTTAAGGACCCCAAAAATCGGCAGATAGCAAATTCCAAGTTGCTGGATCACCCAGCTTCTCTGATGAAAATGTATCCTCTCCAGCCTTGGAGAGCTTTAATAAATCAGGCCCAGTCAGCTTGTTGAAGCTGTCTATAGCTTTTCTCGATAGGCTGAACTTGTATCTAGTGATGTGTTGACAAGCACACGGTGCTGTCGGATGTACAGGTACAAACTCACAACTACTTTCTTCTGTTTTTGACAAAGCATCACTAAACAGAATATTAGTTTGTGATCAAGCAAGAGTAAATATTTAATGTCCCATTGTTCCTTTTTTAAAGGGTCTTATCTTGCCTTCTAAAGTGATATAGATCTTGCTTACACATGTGCACAGTCAATTTTATTACTTAGTAATGTCCCCTCCTCCTACCTGCACTACCCGGCTCAAGGCATTGCCTTGCAAGAGTTTATTATTTGCCTAGAATTTACAAAAGTCATGAGATTGGAGCCAACAGTAATGGTAAAATAGAGGTGGTTTTGGTTATTACAAGGTTAATATGGGCTATATATGTTCCTCCTCCTAGCTTGAATCAAAGATGGGTTCTTGTACCAATTCCCCCTCATTATTTGTCCTTTTTTCCTTTGGAAAATTAAGAAAATAATTAATTGGTTTTAGCCCTCAAACAGTCTTTTTGCAAACTTTTCTGTGCATAATACAAAGAACATAAATAAACTATAATTATTAAACTTAAACTTAGAAATGTTTAATAAGAAATATATTTGATACAGAGTTTTACTGTCAGAGCCCATTAACGCTAAAATCCAGTAGGCTGCAATACAAGCGCTTTGTACTTTCAGGCACATTGCATCAGGTAGCCCTATGAATGAGCTGTTCTCAGCAATTTTATTCAGTGCAGGGCAAAGCAGCAAACACAGCATATACATCTGTAGTACTCTATAATGTCATGTAATTCTGCAAATAGCATACTGGATGCAAATTCATATACCATAGATACTACACGTTAGGCTTACACAAGTAATCCCCACGTACATTTTACATTTGAGCTATTGTGAACAAGCTCTCAGTATTTTTGGCTTATTTACTATGGTCTTTGACTACATGTACAGAGACATACATTGAATCCTTCCTTCACAGTATGGGCCCTAATTAACCTTTTAATGCTATGTGTTTAAGCCCTTGTACATCAGATTTGCTTGTTTACTCCTGTTAGTTGTTTTGTCTTTTCACTTTAGTAAACTAAACATTTGCTTTTCCCTTTGCTGATTGCTGCTCTTTTATAGACTATTTGTATAGACTGCAGTCTAACATCTATAAACTAAAGCTGTTCACTAACATAAGATAATCATTACTCAATATGGCTATTATTATTATTATTATCGATTTATAAAGTGCAAGCAAGCTCTTGAAAGTTTTACAATTACAGTTTTACATAAGGGGAATAAACACAATTACATAGTACAAATAAAGGTAATACAAATAATACAAAGTCACAAAAAAATCTTAGCCGGAGGTGTGTGACAAACTGGCAAGTCAACATACTTAACACAATATTAGAAATAGAATTCTGCTTAGATGATTTTACAGTCTAAAGCAGCGGTCGCCAACCGAAGAAAACTTTGGTGGTTCACAACTCTGTCCCCCGTATGCCCACTACCACACGGGGGACTCTCCCAGACCTGCTTGAAAAACATCCTGGGGGGGGGGGGCAGTAGCCCAGGGCTGTGGACATAACTTTTGTTACATCCAAAGCCCTGCACTACTGTCCCCCCCAGAAATTAGCACGCAGGTCTGAGCCTATGATGGGAGAGTGGGTGGGTTCTGGCATCATGACGTCACTTTGGGGAAAGTTTCTTACCCTTTGAGTAACACACCGCTCCCTGCGCATGCGGGGTCCAGATTACATGGATTTAGTGGTCCGTGAGGTCAGAAAGCTTGGCGACCACTGGTCTAAATGATTGTTATGAGGTATATAACTATTCTTGTGGAAAAAATAAATTGTCACGTATAGGTTTTCCTTAAAGAATTTTGTTCCTTGCAGCTTCTACCAGAGCCCTGGTATTGGGGAACCTTTACATTCATATTGCCTTCTATGACACAGCATTTTGTAACCAATAACTATTACTGAGATCTTTTACATGGGTGCCAGGAGGATCATGATGAGGCTTCTGCAGGTTTTACCTTTTATAAACTTGAACTTGAATATTCTGGGCATTCTAGTAGATGGGCATGGATAGATAGGGGCCTTAAAAAAGTACAGATTGCTTATGTTGTCTCGCATTTAGGTACATAACAAAAACAGAGTACAGATTTGCTTTGAAAGTACCCACAAAGTGAAGATATCAGTGAACAGTAAAGGCACCTATTGATTATAACCAGCAGACAGATAGATAGGGCCAATCTGATTTTTTGTAGGCATTTGCCTTGAAGGGTCCTAAACATAAATTGTCTTATTAGATATCAATTTTTGTATAGTCAATGCATCAGGATGGAGGAGGTGAGCTCCAGACACCTTTGGTGCGGATTTCAGGGTAGAAAAACAATTGGACAAGGTTTTTGATTACCATGTAGCCTATGTCTCCCTAAAACCTTTTAAGTACATTAAAGTACATTTAGCCCTTTCTAGGTAACTTTTAAGCTTTTTTTTTAATATGGTCATCCATTTGCAAACTGTTTACATATATACACCTTAGTATGGTGTTTTTGGACCATTTGGGGACCATTTGACCTTCTCAAATTTCATAACATGGGGGACCCCTGCAATAATAATAATAACTATATAATCATAAACAATAAACATAATAACTATATATTCAGCTCACAGTACACAGTATATTGGTTTAGTGGTCATTGGGAAGAACACCTTACAATCCTGACTAGTGGGAAGAATGCCACAGATAGCCAAAAACGTAATTGGTGTCAGTGATAACTGACCTGAGAATTACAATCTGTTTATGGCCCAAGAAACCCCTAGCAACATTTGGAGGAACCCTACGGTTCCACAGAACTCTGGTCAAGAAACACTACCTTAGTATGTCTGCATTTGTATCACAGCTCATTGAATGATCATCTGGGTTGCAAGAGTGTCACCAAATATTATGGGCACCATTCTTAAGTGGCATCTCCAACCAAGACAGTCTTTGCTTTACTGTGGTTCGCATAGAACAGAAGCTTTGTTCCCCTTTTCCATATGAACAGAATTATCAGAACTTGCTAGCACAGATTCCAACACGCTGAAAAACTTAGTTGATCCTTATGTCTGAAGCTCTTGGGAACATCTATGTTGGAGCGATATAAATACCGTTTAATAATAAACTACCCGGTCCCATAGTATGCTGACTATCACATAACATTTATGAATCTGTTGCATAGCTTCTAACCTCAAAGAATTTTTTCTGTGAGATGATCATCATGACTTTTTTACAAATTAGCATTAGGTATTTAACCAAGTAAACACAACTAAAAAGTTTAACTTCAAGTACAAATCTGCTATAATATATTTGACTTTGTAGGCAAAGCCACAAAGTCAAATTCTGATGCTATTCACCCCTTGATTATTATATAATAATATATTATAATATTTTTTGTTTTTGCACCAATCCACATGAATAGTGGAACTATATTATAATACATGAGGTTGAGGTTGCAAGGCCTGATTTTACCCGAATTCTACATGAAAATGGCCTAATCCTACTATGTAAATGGAACTTACACTATAAAAGTCAAACATTCAAGTCACATTCAAAAAGAATTGAGTATAATTTTTGCCTAGTAGAATATTTCTTCTACTTGATTCTACTAAAGGTAAGCCAGCCACTTAATACTTCTGTAATTTGCCATAAAAAGGTTAATTAAACCAATTATTAACCTTTTTAATGAAATTAGCACAAAAGTCAAATTGATTTTGGTCAAAATCAGATTTCAACTATCTTTAGTCTTATCTTGGCTTATCTTAAAAGAACAAACATGGACAAATTTAAATATTTTTATTGGATTACAATAACACCCAACATATGGATGTCTAACCACCTTTATCTGCTCCATTAATATTCACAAATGGTCAGTACAAATATATATAATAATTATCAATTAAAACATCAACACATCTCAATACTGCACATCTTAAGTCTGGGGATGAATGACAATTCTTTCAATCCATATTGGAGTATTTCCACATATGATCAAAGGTCTGAAATCTGTGATCATTTGTTGAGAGCCACCAAGAAACTTTGGACATGAGTTTTGCTCACAAGTTGCCTTCATATGCTCAAAACAAATAAACCCCATTTAATTTTCCCCCTATCATAAAAGAAATATAGGGTTTTCTGACCTTCCACATATGTTACGTTACTGGTGTCATTGTATAAAGGCAGAACATTAAATTTAATAGGTAAACTAATACACCAAAAAACATAAAAAAGGTGCAATTAGCGCTTTTAACATTGTATCACAAAGAAATGCACTCTAAAACAACGGTAGCCAACTGGTGGTTCATGGACCACTGGTGGTCCGCAGGAAAATTTTGGTGATCTGCAGTTCTGGCCGGTGCGCCCCCCACCAGGACCACAGAACATGTCCCCTATATGGATCGCAGGCTCAGGGCAGTGAGCGGGCTGTGTCTTTGGACACAACCCATCCACTCTCCCATTACAGGCTCAGAACTGCGATGAGAGAGTAGGGGGGTTCTGGCATCATGACGTCACTCTGGGGTTTCTTCCCCTTTGAGTGACACATGGTTCCCCAAGCATGCGCGGTCTGGAGTCCATGAATTAAGTGGTCCATAAGGTCCACTGCTCTGTACCCTGTAAGGGAAAAAAAGGACCCTTACAGGTGGTTGCAGTAATATGTGTGTTACTGTAGCACAAAGGTGTCCCCCGTATGGACAAAGGCGGGGCCTTACCAGGATCCCTGTAAGCACAGGTAAAAAAATAAAAGGGTTATTAACAGAAAAGTCAGAATTTGGTACAAGATGAATACAAATGGAATGTACTGGTATTAAGTTCAGTCCAATAATGAAATTAGCACTTTGAAATGAGTATAGTGGAAGGCAAACATCTAAGTAAAATATTTTTTTTTACAGATCATTATCAGAATTCCTGAAATGAGTTTTGTCTCTGAACCATGACTGAAATAAACAGGAAATGTTTGATGTGTGCCTGGTCATTCCTTGAGTATTAGATATTTAAGTTACCAAGATCCCATTTACATGAAGCCTTTCTTCAAGATCATCGATAATCTTGCTGGTTTTGCATTTCAAGTAAAACACATTTTTGCTTGGTTTTCTGTAAAAAAAATGTAATGATAATCTAGAATTATTTACCATTTATAAAAATATAAGGTCCAAAAACAGGAATAAAAAAGGCATCTTTCCCCCTAAATAAGTATGGTATTTATTTTTGTAAGCTCAAATCAAATAATATACCTTCATCAGAACCTAAATGTGCATGCAGAACTGTTTTGTAGTAGAGATGTGTGTTATTAATATAAAGTTATTATTTTCAAAATTACAAACAGCTGTTTCGGGTCTGTTGGCCATCATCAGTGCAATGTATGGAGACCACAGCTTTCATGGGTAGGTCTCAGGAATCAAAGAATGTATACTCATCTCTATTGCCTAGGTTATTTATTATTAGGAATATCAGCTGGTAAAAGTGTTTTTTGTGGTTTTAAATGTAGTCACTAAATTCTTACAGGTGCTTCATCATATTAATGTAATTTCAAAAGTTGTTTAAATCTTTAGCTTTCACAAAAATAATACCTGGTGATCCTGCCAGGCTCGTTGTGCCTTATTTATTTATGCCCTCCAGGACTGGAGAAATTGACTATCATGGGAGAACCTGGGTGATCCAACAACCCTGGAATGTGTCTGGCTCGTGATTTAAAACATTTCTAACTAAGGTCAAATGTTTTTTGTTTTTTTTTAAATCTGTTCTAGGTATGCTGGATCTCAAAGGTTCTCATAATATGGTCTATTTTTTCCAGTCTTGGAGAACTTTTTTAAATTAGGCCCCTTGTCTTAAAGGGTGACAACTGTCTCCAACGTGTGCTTTTATATCTGACCACCAGAGGGCAAATGTTTTCCATTTAAATTTTCAATTACACATTTTTGTTACTTTATACTTAGTGCAATAATATTTTTTTATATAAAATGTACACATTGCACATGATAAGGTTGTACACAGATTGACAAATTAATAGTAGCTGAGAGATCTGCCCGTCCTCACTCAAATTACACATATTCAGCCTTCTCTGCAATGCTCCTTCCCTGCCTGTAAGTGCACCTAGTTATAGGTTTGTTCCATTTATGTGTAGAAAAAGTAAAGGTCCAACATCAGTCAAAGGGATGTTTAAAAATATCTGCATATTTTTTGGCAATTTTATCACTTGAAATCACCTTTATCACTCTGTTGTTAACCCTGACCATTTCCAGTTGTTGCAAACCTATACCTAGACATTATTAGGAATGTTGGACAAATATTGTTAACAGTATTATTTTGTATTACATGGCAAAAAATAAAGACAGTGATTGGAGAATAAATCAGAACTAAATTAATACTTATTCCAACAAATTAATTCTGTGGCACTGTTGTTTTGGATCATGTGACCTAATTACGGTCAAAGGTAAGACTATATTAGTGGTTGCGGCCGACAATATGAGCTGTGTTTGAGTCGTTCTATGTTTAGATTATAAGCATCCGGTTACCATAGAGTGGTACACTAATACTAATATAGAGCCCGGCTATGTCTGTAATACCATTACAGGGTATAAAGAAAGGTTCTCCATATACAAAAACAAGCAATTTTGGCTGACCACATCACATAAAACAAAGTTACCTGCCTGTTCTCAGTCTTCTGTATAATGCATACTTAGCTGCTCATATGGGAATAAATGAAATCCTATGCACATGCTCACTACTTAAGTCATCCAGGCCTGGTCAAGCAAGATGGCTAACAATTCTTCTTCTTCCTGAGCATGGTGGCTCAGGGGTTACCACTCTGGCCTTTGCAGCGCTAGGTCCCAGGTTCAAATCCCAGCCAGGACACTATCTGCATGGAGGTTCTCCCTGTGTCTGCGTGGGTTTCCTCAGGGTACTCCAGTTTCCTCCCACATCCCAAAAACGTTAAGTTAATTGGCTTCCCCCAAATTCACCTTAGACTACATTAATGACATATGACTATAGTAGGGACATTAGCTTGCAAGCTCCTTTGAGGGACAGTTAGTGACACGAATATGGACTTTGTATGGGGCTGTGTAATATGATGGTGCTATATAAATACTGTGTAATAATAAAATAATAATCCAGGCACGGAGCTAGGGCTGGGTCCTGTCATCTTCTTCCATCTTCTTTCTTTTTCACACCTGATCTCGCACTACCCAGCCGCAAAATCTTCTTCTTTAAATGAAAAGGAAGGGTGCTAACCCCCGCTGCACATGCCCAAAGCTTCCTGGGATATGTGGCAGTAAAGACAGAAGGGAAGGGGCTTCCTTTTTATTGTTAAAAAAGACAGAGGAAAAATAAAGATAATATATCTATCTATCTATCTATCTATCTATCTATCTATCTATATTATATAAAAGAGTTATTTTCCCTTTTATATTAAGTCAAAATTTTGGTGATGGGTCCACTTTAAGGTCTGCTTTCAAAAAAATATTATCCTTATTATTATTGCACCAATCAAACTGCTATTTCTCCTAACAAAATCAAGCTTTTGGGTTCTTGCTTCTGGGTTCCTTTAACAATAATTCTTTGCTATTGTAGTCTGACATACAAATCAACATTCCTTTACAAAAACACTTCTAATTAATCCCTAAAGGAAGACACATGGGCTGTGTTTCCCTGAATGTCACCAGAATTTCAGGTTTTCCAACCACAGTTTTAGGAGAGTAATTACACAGGTCATTAGATAGGTCAGTGCAGGTTAAAGGAGCCATTGGGAGCCATTGCCTTTCCATCTACTGTTAATGTGAATGTAGGAGGAATGTGCACTATAGAAATAAGAGGAATTCTGCCTACAGTAGGACAGAGGATGCAGGAAAGCAAAGGAGTGCAGAGAGTAATGCCCTTCCATTGCTGCACTGATATGCTCAGTCTGGTTGAAGTTTATTTATTAAAGGGTGATCAGCTGTAATAAATGTAAAATAGTATTTAATTTAAATACCCAATCAAGCAAAAAACATTTTTTTTCTGTCTGTAGGAATGCCTTAGAGTTAATTTGATTTTTAAACTGTAACATAGCCTTTGCATTTTTGTTTTACAGTTTTTACTTAAACTTTTTTGTTTTTTGCTTTTTGCTTTTTTTAATAATATATTAAAACATTAAAATATCTCAAAGTATAATTTGCTAGGCAGAATAAATCCACCAACAGGTGGGGTAGAAAAGACTTTAAAATGGTTTTCTGCCAAAAATGTCTTTCGTAATCAGTCTACTGACTATGATGCATGCACAGTGTGTATTATATTATTACATATTATAATTTCAGTATGATTGCAGAGGAGCTTCATCTTCAATGAGTGAAGCAAGATGATGGCAACCCCAAAAAAAGGAAGATGGCATGGCAGAGATGAGGATGGTGTTGATCCAAGGACTTTGGAACCCTATAGAACCTTATTAAATTATAGACACATTGTTATAAAATTTGTCATTTGTCATTATGTATAAATGTTGTTAAAATAACATTCTTTTTTTTAGCCTTAAAGTATTACCTATAAACACTTACTCCACCCATTTGGGTTTCCATTGACCAACAATAGGTGGTTGCCCTATTTAGGAGGATACTATTTAGGTGGAACGGAGGGTGTTTCTCCTTGGTACAAATGAAATGAAAATGATTGGAGAAACTTGGTAAGATGGCTGGAAAACGGGTCTTTTGTTGCCCCTCATTGGACTTGGTAAACTTCAATCTTGCAATTTTGGTTCATCCCACAAACTGGATACAAGCACACTTTAGAATAGTTTGCTGCAAGGTACTGTCAAGATGGATGAGCTTATGGAAAGCACTGGAGGTTAGTAGAATTATATGGCTCACAAAGAAGCAATGAGTGAGCTATAATTAAACAGCGGTTAGATGACAGACAAGCATATACAAGGCCTCTGGTGAAACCGGAGCTCGGCCATATTGTTACAGTCCTATACCATGTTGGGGAGGGAAGGGGGGGGGATGTTAGGCAGAACTGATACAGTCAAAAAACAGAATGCCCAATACACAATAGAAATAAAGGATTGGGAGTTCCCAGTAATAACATTAATTCTCTTCAATCACCACCCTACAGGGATTACATCAGAGCTGGGATAACAGCTGAGTAACATGCTGAGAGGGGAAGCCCTTTGTATGAATACATTGCACTCCGAGGTGTCCATTACATGAAGACATGAAAACAGATCACAATAATATGACACAAATATCCTAAAGGTAAAAAAAATGGTGAAAGAAAAAAATATTTTAAGTCTGGTATGAAGAACATTTTTTTTTTTCAGTTATGTAAAGAAGTAATTACAGGACTTGTAAATATAAATCAAATATGTCAGCTAGGTAAAAGAATGCAACCTGGTAACTTTAACTGTCTGCTCTAAACCTAATCACTAAAGTCTCCTGTAAATTTTATCATGTAAATATGTTTGCAAAAATGTATTTTTTTCAGTCTTTTTAAATGTGTGGATTTCTTTAACAAATAATAATTGGCGATTCTGCCACCAATGTTCAGGAATTTCCAGTTATTGGGTGACATACCTCACCTGTACCCTTGGATGATAAGCTACCGTGCCATAAAAGCTTTTTCTGATATTGCTGGCAAGAAATAACCCCATGCGAAATAGTAAATGCTCTCTTACCAACCGATCAAAAGATATTTCCAGATTTTTAAAGTAGTTCTTCCCTACCTGCTTGCTTGCACTCTCTCCAATTAGAGGTGCGTTAAATGGCATCCAACCTAAAAACTTATGATATACCCTACTGGGGCAATCTTCAACCCCACATTTTCTTTTGAGTATATTATTTTAGGCATGTAAAATGTGTAAATCACAAACAAGATTACTTTTACAGAAGTATATCTGACACTGTATCCAAACCCAAAAAACAAAATTGGTTAAATATTTTAGCTTACCTGTCCTTAGATGTGGTAGCTACATTCATTGGTAAAGAATGATATGCATCAAGACAACAGAAAAAGGGAGTACAGAATCCCTCTACCATTCTCTATAACATAGAAAGTTTAACCAGAACCAAGAAAATAATCAAGGAGAAAAGATAGAGGGACTTTCAAAGCACCAGAAAAATAATATTAATAAACAATATTTATATAGCGCCAAAATATAACGCAGCGCTGTAGATTAATCAGGGGTTGCAAATGACAGACACAAGAGGAGGAGAGGACCCTGCCCTGAAAAATCTTTGTTTAAAAGAATATATACAGACAGCAAAATATATATATACAAATAATATTAATTACCTAAAAATAAAAATCTCGGACTTCTTGATTTTATTAAATAGTTCCCAAAGGCACACCACAGCTTAAATGATCTTAGTCCTTTTCAAGGAGTTTCAATCGCCAAATAACTCGGGGAACTAAAGTGTAATTTACTCAATGTGTTTCGCAGAACTAGTCAGCTTTCTCTGGAGTATTTATCAAGGATATCTATCTTTTGTTGTCTGCATTTTCTTTTATTCAAATTAATTTTTAACATCATTTTTTTTTTGGTGTTGAAAGTCCTTCTACCCTTTCTCCTTGAACCTTTTCTTGATTCTGTTTAGACTTTCTATGTTCTTTTTGGGATGTGGAATATTTTCTTTGGTTTGTTTATGATATGTGAAATTTGTGTTTTCCTCATTTATCATAAATCATTAATCAATCATTACCTATCATAAAGAGATGAATATTTTCATATATTGTCCCCGGAGATAGCTAAATATGATGTCAGTTAACAAGATTGCAAAACTTCAGAATAAACAGTTATTTTCTGCTTATTAAACAAATATAACAAAATGTTTTCAGTGGGATATTTACCAGACTTGGGATATTTCTCTTTAATAGGAGGCTGTCATAGGCCTTGGTGCAGTATGGGTCTCTTCAGGCAGCATGTCCAGGGAACAGTCAAGCGTGAGGAACTTAACTAACCTTTGACATGGTTAAAATTAAACACTTGAATTATTACCGAACTGCCCATTGTATCTATGATTAAAAAGTCTTTCCATTTTGTTTAAGGGTCACTCCCTAAAATAAACAGGTCTGAGAGCTGTTATGTATGAAAACATTGAGGTGTGTTATTTAGTTTTCCATAAATCTTTTTACTTAGGTTATAAGTTCTTTATGTGTGATTTCATGTCATTCATACAGAAAACACCTTTTTAACAAATGTAACCCCAATGTTATGTCCGAAATTGGAATCTCTGGTATTCTGACAATAATGTTGCTTCAGTACAGTTCTTTTTCTAATCAGAAAAGGTATGCATATCCCCCAAAGGTTGATCATTTAAACTCTACTTTTATTACTAAATTAATAAAATATATGTGAGTTAAACACAAGCTGTTTTGTCATTACAGTTATTCAAAATAAACTTTCCTTTTTCATCTGTAGCTTGGGTATATTTTTCTAACCTGCAAAAAAAACTAAACATTCTATTCATTGCTTCTATGACAGCCGTACTGTGCACCTCATTTTGTGGTCTATTTACTGAATTGCTGTAGAGAACTTGATGTCAAAATGTAAGCATTGACTGGAACAGAAGTTTTATCTTTGGTACGGAACTTTATAACTTTTGTAACATATATATATATATATATATATATATATATATATA
>NC_092860.1:135909513-135951467 GCF_032062135.1 Pyxicephalus adspersus
TATATATAAATATATAGATATATGTAGACTAGTATTGTTTTTTTAAATAATGACAATATATTACACAGTCCATATTCACTAACTGACCCTCATTGGAGCTCAAACTCTAAAGTCCTTTCCACATTCATAGTAATGGGCAATTGTGGGAGAACCATTGAACCTACTAGTATTTATTTGGGTTTTTTGATTTTGTATTATATAACAAAACATGGTTTTATTTTAAAATCATAAACTTCAAATTCTTGACATTCCTTGGCTTACAGGTCCCGACATTAATAGTGAAACTAAAACACAGCTAAAAATCCACTGCACCGAGGCCAAGTTCCCAGGCTGAGCCAACATAATACATTAAGCCATTTGTCTCATTCCAACCAATGCTTCTCCTCCTGTGACACATTTACCCCATATAAGGGTGGAGGGTTAGAAACTTTATAACCTGTGTATTACATATAATTCAACATTTTACATGGACATTATAAATTAACAAATGTCATCGATTTTTTTTGTCATAGGTATTACATACATGATTACATTATCATCAAATCGTCAAAAGTGAGTGGTGGACAGAATAAATGATGTATGGTCTGAAAGTACATTGCATTACTGTTTTTCCACATCCTTCTCTAAATTCAGCTGATGGAAAAGTCAATCTGATGTGACCATATGACACCCAAAGAAGAAAGAACAAAAGATGATATACTACATTTCCCAGCAACCCTGCAATACAATAAAAACCATGTGTCCACAGGAGGCAGGAACTTCTATGAAATCTATTTATAAAGCAGTGAATAGTTGATAATGTCATATTTTGATGATATTTTCGAAGTTCACCATGTTTTTAAAATTGCTGAAAAAAATAAAATTTTATTTTTTTTCTTGTTCTTATTATTTTATGTTTCCTTTTTTGTTCAGAACTCTTTTTCAACATTATAGTGAACACTATAGTAAAGTATAGTAAAGAGAGAGGAGGAAACTTTTTTCAAACATTTTTCCCCCACTTTTTGGCATTTATCTTCACTTTTTGGTTATTTCAATGCAAGTTAGTAGGACTTGTTTTACTTTTCCAGCTTAGATTGCAAATATTAAATGTCTGTTCTCTTTTTAAAAAATCCAGTGAAAAAAGGTGATAGGATTTTGAATAGAGGGGATAAAAGAAGTGGAGATAAATCAAAGTTGTACTATCATAATGTCCTATATATGCAGCATGAGATTATCTATGGGCTGCTTCCTGTGACTGCTACCAGATTTGGTGGGGACTTGGTGCTATCACCACTGTTCTCTTTGCTGGAGAGGTAACTGTACCTGAAGACCTGCAATGCCAGGTATATATAATTTATTTACTATATTTATATAGTATAGTTTATATACTATATATATACTACAGGCAGTCTGTGGGTTACATATGAGATAGGGACTGTAGGTTTGTTCTTAAGCTGAATTTGTATGTAAGTCTGAACAAGTACATTATTTTAATAAATGCAATTAGGACAGATGTTTGTCTCAACATATTATTAGGCAGCATGGTCTCAGTTACTGTATAAAATCCTAACTGTGAATTAATCACAAACAAAGCAAAAAGAAAAAAAAATTATAGAGCCTAGACATTCATTAACTTCTGGAGCAAGCTGTGCTTTAATGTGCAAAAAGAAACAACTGCAGAGTTTGTTGTGGTAATTAAAGAGTTACAAGATGTTGCTCAGCTGTGTTTAGCAAAAGATTTCTTTTGCAAGTCATACAAATGGCCACCTCCCTCCATAAAGCCTCCGTCCTGCACATGAACGAGCAGGGAAGCCCCGTTCATATCTAGGAGTAGTCTGTATGTTGGATGTCCTTAACTCGGGGACTACCTGTATGTATATATTTACAATTCAAACCTGTAATCACAGCAAAGGAAAATCTTTCAACATCAACTATGCGACCCATTTCATAAACCTGCAATGGAACTCAATGCTGGAAGAACCACAAACTCTGCATGTTGAGCTGATTTGGTAAAGATTGCTATATAATAAGAAATATGATTATGTTTCCTTGTGTAGTATGCTAATTAGTGTTTTATTTAGGTGATTTTATATTATTTTTCAGATCGTAAAGCTTTTCTATACATACAATGCTTCCCCTAAAGATATTGTAGCCACGTTAGTGCTCTTTCAACAACCCATTTGAGTTTTCCATTTCCACCAAAAGGTAATTTTTCAAGACTTTGAGGTGGGAATGGGGGTAGCGTTTAGACCCTTGAAAGCTTATCTTGAAAAAGTAACTGTGCAAATTAAAGAAAAATTATAAACTGTACTGAATTCATCATTTTCTGTCAGGTAGCAGGAACAGACATTACCATATGGCTTTCATCGGCTGGCACCTTACAAACCACTTTGCTTTCTGCACTACTGTTATGGTCCTTAAAAGACCAGCATTTGAGCATTTTACATTGGGTGGTGCTGCCAGTAGTACTAAACCCCCAACTGCTATTTATTCTCTAGGGGTGGCCACAGGTGAGATGAAACATGTAGGGTTTCACCCAAAGAAGCAGTTTAGCGGAGTGACGTGGTGGTAACTCCACTGAAACCTCACCACCAGTCTGAACATAGCCTTAGGGCAAAAACCATAACATTCACTTTACCCACCAATCATGATTGCACATTATGTGTGGTGCACATTGGCCATTCTAACCCTCTACCAGTTGGTGAATAGAGCAAAAGAAAGAGGTATGAGGCTCGAGATTCAATACAAAATGATAGTTATGTATTTGTGCAATGTTGATCCATACATAAATATATAGGTACACAATATTATATCATTTCATCCCAACTCTTGTTGTATAATCAATTTTGGTTGGTTAAAAAAATATTGGTTTTGCTATATATGACACTTACCATGGGGATGATTCCGTTTAGCACTACAGATAGGTAGTAACTCAAAACATTATTATATTTTTCACCAATGTATAACCAATAATTTACTATAGTTTACCAACAAATAGTTGTTTTATTAGCACAACTACAGCCTGAGCCCCATTTTTTGATCTCTATAACTATACTGACGCTCTACTAAACGTGAGTAACACTTAATAATTTCATCTACTGAATATATGCTATAAACGAGGAATATAATAATCCTAAAAAACAACCAATCTATCAGATATGAAACTATCATATCTACAATACTACTTGTATGACAAGGTATCATGATATACGATATTCCAAGGTGAAAGTTATAGATTCTTTATGTGGGGAAAAAAAATGCTATATATGTTTCTCTGATACTGTAGATAGTAAAAATATAATATTACTGTATATGTATATTTACAAATATAAGTTTATGTTACTTAAAATATATATACTATATATATAATATTCACATATATTAACAGCAAATCCTTGATCAAACAGCAGGACTATTACCATATGGACATTGAATATGTACTTTTTTGTGCTTATTTTTTATTATTTATGATATTTTATGATTAAGTTTGGATAATATGAGAAAAATCATATATTGCTCTATTTTGGTTATACTACATAGAGACCATACAATTGTTTCAAACAACAAACCCCTGAGGAAGCCATCTTCTGGCGAAACGCGTCAGTAAATATAGGACCAAAAGAGGTCCCTTGTAATGTACTTACCCTTTACTGTATGTTATTAAGAAAACCAATGTCTAGCACGTACATCCCAACCTTGTGACTATACAACAAGAGTTAAGATGAAATGATATAATCTTGTGTACCTAAATAATTATGTATGGATCAACATTGCACAAATACATAATTACCATTTTGAATCTCGAGCCTCAAACCTCTTTCTTTTCTCTATTCACCAATTTTTATAAACACTATGAATTAATAGAGGTAACTCAAACTGTGTGACAAGGAAAGAACCTATCTCCACTACTAAATTCCTCTACCAGTTGGACCAGTGGGTTGGATTCACTTCCCAGGCCAAGATTTCCCAGTCCTCCACTGATCTAAATATTGGAAACAAACATGAAAATGTTTACTGTAGGAGATGGTCCAATAAACCTGTTTTTTAACATTACTAAAAAACAGGAATAAATGAAGGAAAATCTGAAATTGTGGACTATTTAATCATACCGTGATGTTCTAGCTTGTGAAGTCCATGTCGGAGCTGAATACTGAAATAAACAGAATGTAACAAAATGTCACATTTCCTCTACATTGGCATTGGGCCCAAAAAAAAACAAAATTGGTTTGAAAAAAAAAGCAAAAGATTTTAATGGATTATATTTAGTCAAATATGAGGACTACATTTTTCATTTCATTACACGCATGTTGATTTGTTTTGAAATAGTTCCAAGCAAATTGTTTGGCTGATGCATCTGGGAAACTGAAGGGCTAAGAGAAATTCACATCACAGTTGATTAGACCATGTTGGTTTGAGCTGTTTGCATGCCTTTATGAAACAATTAAGGTCTGGAGTCAGACGTGGCATTCCTTGGTTCTTACTACGTTTCACATCTCGGCATCATAGCACATAGTGTTTTTATAAATAAAATGTAGTATACAGGAACTGAAAGATAATTTGCCTGCAGGATAAACTTCATAATCTGACAGTTGAAAGTAAATGTGAACTGAAGATAGATGTTTATGACAGTTTCCATAAATCCAGCTGGGCAGTGTTGAATCAACCAAAAATTGTTTGGAGGTACCTTATTTACGATTAATTTTTTGGCAGAATTTCAGGGGAAATTTATTTTTTTGGTTGATTGGTTAACTATCGTACTAAAATTAAAACCACTTTTTGGGTCATGATTGTTATTTCAATTAGCTATGGTGGTGAAAAATATCATAATGGAGATTGAATACCAAAAAAGTTGATTGAGCTATTATAGTTTATTGCAAAAAAATTGATTTGTATTGATTGTAATTACTATCATCAGTTTTAAAAAATAAAATGAAAATCACAATATTGAGATATATTGCCTAGCAATTAAAAAAGGGGGAAGCTTCTTTAACTTCGTTTGTAATCACATTGGGAGCGTAGATCCTCTTGAGATACATACGTCATGTATCCCAGGAGGCTTTGGGCGGCTCCATTTGCACATGCCTGATCTCTGGCATGCCCAGAAGGGGCTTTTCCAGAAGGGGAAAAAAAGTGCCGATATTCCACATGGGCATGAGATCAGCACTCTTTTTTTTCCCATTTGAGATTGAAGAAGTTGGCAGAAAAGGTGGATTCCCGGACGGCACAGAACTGAGGACAGCTCTGGAAGGATTGACGGCTCTGCAGAAGTATAGGTAAGTGGTATTTTTTTACTTTGAGTATAGTTCCTCTTTAAATGTGTGTTTGTACATGTGCACACATTAAAAATATTTGGGGGAGAAAAGTGTTGCAGTTAATTACCGTGTGAAGGATATTCAAGAGGCAAAATATGAGAATTGTTTAGCATTCGCAGAGCTCTGGTTGGATGGAATCCATTAATAATTACCATTATTAGGCCTGTTTCTCTCATGTGTTACCAGATGCAAGAGGGTTCAGACTGCCTAGATACTGAACTATGCCATTTCCTAGGAAATCTGGATACTTTGTCATGGATATGGTACAGCACACCACTTACATCTGCTTCAAAATTAAGGTTGGTACATATTTTTCATTCACATTTTTTAATTGTTGAAAACAGATAAATATTTGGAGAATAGTTCATGGGTGTCCCCACCATGGTGATACAGTAGAGCCATTGCATCAGGCTAGACAGTCCAAGGGTCTACTGGCCCACCTTGGCAGAGAACCTGACTTCGGACTGCTGGGGAGAAAGTGAGAGGCCTCCAGCAGTCTGAGACCTGAATTGGAGAGAAGCTGCAAGAGATAGGACCTATAGTAAGATGGTAGTTTGACAGGAGCCCACAAAACTTGTTTTAGAGCTGTCATTTCAAGAATGGCATATTCTACAGAAGGCAGTTTCTTCTTAAGTGCTTTACCTGTTTACTGAAGTCTTCTGCTGAGTTTCAGCCATGGAGCACAGGAAGCCTGTTATTTATATTTGGTTTGTTTGATGTATTTGATTTTGATAAACCACTGCCTGGATTTGGAACTGCAACCATTAGGGACAAACCATGCTCCAACCTTTCTCATAATGCTAAGTTTGCAAACAAATACCCCTGCTTTATAGATTATAGATTGACTGAGCCTGAGTGATTTTTTTGGGTACCGCGTCAGAAGGTAACTCCCACTTTCTGTGGGGATGAGTGCTATATCATGCATCTACAAAGCTTATTCTTCTTTATTAAAAACAAACATGGGTCTATATGCACTTACCTTAGAGGTTAGAGAGGACTACAAGCTGCTTTATTATCCATGTACACAATGGTACTGATTGATTAAGCTCTCCAAGTCTGTTGAATATCATGGGAGAACCATGATTGGAGTGTTTTAGCAAACCCCAAATTAATTTCTAAAAAAACATTTTCTATCAATTAGCAAATATTTATGGACCAGATCCATTCCAGGTTTGTTGGAACATTATAAATCCATTTTACAATATTTTATTATACAAGGGGTTATTCATTTACACCAGGTAATAAATTTGATTGCAAAAAATGAAAAAATGTGTTTAAAGCAGAAATTTTATCCCAGATTAGGAGCCCAGTTTCAAATTAAACAATTGGTTATAACACGGCATAAAGCAGGAGGGAGCTTGTCTTTGAGACTCAAGGCATTGATATGTATAACCCATGGCCTGCTCCTGTTCTGCAGAGCATTATACAAAAGTGGTGGCTGGGATCCAAGTTCACATCAACGAGTCTCCCTTTTGTATGGTAAAGTGGAGCATGGCTGGTACAAGCACTACAGTATAATAAACACAGAACTATACAGGGTGATCACTGTTGCACATAATTTACTGTACACACACAAAGTATTTGCATCCTCTCTTTATGGCTAGCAATTTAGGTGGAATTCGTTTCTGTGCAACTCCACCCTTTCCTGGGCTGGTAGGAATTTCAAAAAAAGATCGAAAAATCTTGCTTAGTCATCAAGATAGCAAATGTATATTCTATAATTTGATTTTTGGGTACTGTTTTGACTTTATATAGTGGCATTTCTTGACCTTTTTTTAACATTGGGGAACACTTAAAATTGCTTTCAGGTCTTCAGGGAACCCCTTCCATAAACACTATATACACAGCTCACAGTACATTGGCCTGGAGGTCATTGGGAAGAATGTCACTCTTACAGATAGCCAAAAAAATCATTGGTGCCACTTGAACCAACCTGAGAGGCACAAACTGCTCATTGCTCAAGGAACCCCTAAAAATCTTTGGAGGAACATTAGGATTTCATAGAACCCTGATTCAGAAACACTGGTACATATTGTACTTATATCTTATAATTCATGTTAATGAGTAGCATAGAGTTAGGGTTGTCCTAAGCCACTTCTCCCTGACAATATCCACCGTTTAGCTCTTCAAAATCAATAATAAAAAAAATCCCATTTATTTTAAACAAACAATATCTGTAACATACAGGTAATACAAATTAGAAAAGGGTCAAAAGGTCCAAAAAGGCACCTAAATAACAACTTTGTTTCCGTGCAGACTACTCCTTTTTCTTTTCAGGCTCCGAGCCGCGACAGACAGCCCCGGGGACAATTAGACAAGTCTGTGTAGCCACCTTAATCTTCCAAACACCTGTGAGTATAATAGGACTCAGGTATGATATTTACTAATATTTCCACTTTTTAAATCACAAATACACTGGTGAGACATAAACATAGAAAGTGTAAATATTAGGTAGACAAAGCAGAGGCCTTACAGGCAGTGGTCATAAACTAGAGTGTTCCAAAATTACCTGGTTCAAAGTGAACTGAATACAATAAAAAGAGTAACATGCCATCTAATGATCCTACTATGAAGGTTCAGCACTTATAATGATGGAGTGAAAACAATTTGTGCTCGTGCATTGTCCGTTGAGTCACTTGCAACCTTGGTGGTGACCTTGGTATGGTCCACCATTGATCTGGCCCAGAACAATGATTAGCAATTGATGCAATGCTAGGTTTCAACATTAGATAAATTGGAAAACTGTATTTTATTTTTAAAAAAGTGAATTTGTTTTTGCAATGTAATGTGTAGCTCCAAGACAAACTTTTATGAATCACCTCTACTTGTTCTATAAAGACGTAGGGGTAATCCATGGAATCTCGTCCTTCAAAATTAAACTGTGCAAATAAAAAAAAAAAAGGTATCACTGACAGTAATTAACACTGTTGTTGAATATACAGGACAATGACATGGAAGAGGTCCAGACACCATTTGTTCTGTTCCACCTGATTTAGTAGGAATCATGGAGACCACCATGAGGACACCCAACATCTCAATGTGATCACAAGAGTCAGGAAATGAGTCTTCAATTTCTATCGCCTGCTTTGCACCATCTTTGCTGCTCCCCTCCTCCCAGAACATTTTGTTTGCTTGTTTTTCTCACGTTACTCTTAATAAGACCACCACAGAAGCAATGAGTGATGCTTACTAACATTGTTTCCTCTCTATATGGCCTTGACAAAAGCTTTCACCATTGTCATTATCGCTTTAGAGAGTGGAAGGTAATTGCTGAATTATAGTCGAGGAAACATCACTTTCACTGGCATTGCTTAAATTACTCTTACCTCTGGGCTGCGGTAACGTGATCCTTATTTGAGGACAGTACACCCTGCTTTGGATAAAGAGGCCTCGGAAAGGCAGATACAAATCTAACGGGTAACAGGTTTCACCTCTTCATTGCTGACAGGATCTTGCAGTGATGATTGCCACATACAAAGTTACCTATTTAGTTTTCAGTCAGTGAGCTCAAGAAGCATGGGACATGAATGTTGATATTTGGCCTTGGTTAGTAAATCAGATGCTATGCATGTGTACAAAGCTGTCTTTCCTGTGATGGCAATTAAACTGGAGATGCTGTTCATTGCTCCAGGAAATATTTGAACAGGTAATAAAAGTTGAGGTTTAATTTGCTGGTTTTGAATTTCCCTTTCATTAACAAGGTAACAACTGGTCTGTTTATTAGAAGTTTTGAAGTCATTTTTTGGTCTCTGTGCTTCTCCATGTAATGCAGACAGGCCATGGACTGTTGGGTTGCTGTGCATAGATTCCTAAAAACAACACACCTTTCCTCAACACTTACCTTAAGAGTGCTCAGCCATTATAAAAGTAGTGAGTATTCAATGGGCAGGTTTCAATTGCTTGCAGATCACCCCAGGTAATGTGATATTGAGCCACTATGATGGGGAGAAGAACTGAATTCCAGTGAATGAAAGGGACGGAACGGGCCCAGGACAGTCAGTCTAGGCGATCCTGGAATATCTTACAGGCAGGAAATAAGTCAGACTTCATCTGAGTTGGAAGTGTTTGTTCTTAGACAGGCTGATGCACATTTGATGCAGGCCTCTTAAAATTTAAGGACACTAGATGTGGGCCAGGGACAGAATGGTTGAAGACGAACGTAAGGGTTGATGATGGATATGTTTCTTCCTGGAAATTAGGCAGGCTATATCTATTCTGATATCAGTTCTAGATGCAAAAATTATTTGAAGGCCAAGTCTATGTAAACCTAATATTCCGGTTTTGTGCACATCGTTCTATTTAATCATGTAAATCATTATAGAGCTCACTGGAGTATGTTTTAATTGTACCTGATCTACCTCGGGTACAATTGGTCCTACCGGCTTACTGAATGCCCAACAGCCAACAACCACTGTTTCCAATGGGTAGCATAAATTGGGATGCATAGTATGATTAACATTATCTGTTCAGTATTTGTTTGTTTTTTTTGTTGTTGGAAATGAGTGATAACGATCATTTTTGCAAGAGTGTACATAGATAGAACAATAAACGGATGTTCAAAAGTCATTGATTCAGTTCTTGAATTTAAAAAATACTCAATATTTAATAAAAACTACCAGGTCCTAATCTTTGGTAAAAGCTCAAAGCTTGTCATCCAATATGTTTACCAGTTATCAGCAGAAACGGTGTAAAAGAACCTTACATATAAATATGTGGGTGCCTTATGTGGATCCAGGTTCTCACCCAGTACAGAGTTTTGAACATCACAATCAACTCAATGACAAGCAATAGAAATGAATTAACCTTAGGTGGATTCATTGCTCGCACGTGTCATTATGATGTCTAAGCTTTGCCCTTTCATTATATTTGGATTATTCAATTACCCGTGCCCTTCCTGGCTGAAGCAACATTGAGCTATGAAGGGCACCAGCAGAAAGATTACACATTTAACCATTACAGGTATAAAGCGTAGTGGTGATACACAGCAAAAGCTGCTTGTTTTTTTTATGTTTGGCCTACAAAGTGTGTCCATGACTTGGATGGCTATTTCAGAATGATGGAGCTTGCTTAGGTCGTATTAGTTATGCACTGTTTTGTAAAATTTTGAAAATGGATATGATAGATTGACGCCACCATTTCAAAAACGGCTTCTTAGGACCAGCTATGGGTGCTTAAGGAATGTCTCACTCTCAGAGTTTATTGACAGAAGACCATCACATTGGGAACTGCCTCTGACACGTTTTACCCTCAGATAAGATAAGAAAAGATGGGCAGACAGTGGGAGATGGAACCAATAAAAATAATCAATGTTCTGATCTAAAACCTACCCCTTAGAAGAAAACTGGTAAATCCGGGCACCTGTACATTTGTTTCTGAGGCTGAATCTCACAGACCAGCATCTAACCACTGCCATAACTTATCTACCTTGTTAGAGATGGGCAGTTCTCTCACATATGGCCAATGGAAGATAGCACAAGGCTGCAGATGAGGATCCGTCAACTCTTCAAATATAAGGACTAAAATGAGGATTGTCTAATCTACACACAATATATTATAATATATTCCTCATTAGTTCAACAAATTTCACAACTATAATATATTATATTATAAATATATAATAACTGTAGGTCTCAAAAAGTTCCTCAGGAAGCGGACAGGGTTTCCGCGAAATGCGTACAGCACATGAGACACTGAAACGACCACAAGTTGTAAGTTTGATTGGTTTTAGAAATATTTTTCCAATGTTACATTATAAATATGAGTTTTTAAATAAGTGGTGAATTGTTCATGAAATACTTGATGCCTTAAAAGTCATATTTTCTGTTGTTTGATGTTTCTGTTATGTGATTATTGGGATGTGGCATTGATAAGTTAGCCTACTGGGGAAATACATTTAAAAATATATTTTTTTTACCTAGAAAAGGTCTAAATTAGCCTGACTTCATCATCTCTCTCATTGGTAACTGTACGTCCTTTTCTTGTAATACTGTAAAAGGAATGGGGGAAATTTTTGTCCCCAAAACACAAAGACATTGGCACCAAAATGTATTCTCCAGCTTTGCTAAAAAGGTGTGTTTGCCTGTATTATTGAACTTACTGTACTCTATCCAAAACAATATAAAACATTTTTTTCAGCATTGTGGTTTAAAATAATGTTTAAACCAGTTCTGAAATTGATTCTGTGAAAGTAAAGAATAAAAACATCTTGGCTTCCTTCATGATGTTTTCTAGCTGAACGGAATGTTTACAGAGCCTCCATCCGGATTCTAAATAATCCTGTGGCCAGTTACCACATCATTAACAATGCATAAATGTCTATTCACTGTAATGAAAGTTAATGCTTTGCTAATGACTCATTAAGTACCTCTCACATTATTGAGTAGGCAGTTATCAAATGTACTTAGGACAATAACTGCAGCAGAATGATGAGTTTGTAAGGATACAATAAGCTGAATATGTCAGTTGATAATGTTTTCTGCAAGGAACAAGTGACCTGGATTCATGTGTCACGTGTTATTGTTGTAGTAGTGCTATTTATTGTATGATTGGAATGTTTATTTCACTTGCTATCTTCCACACTTTCTCTTTCCTGCTTTGCTTTGATCATGGGTGCATTAAACACAAAGACTGTGCATTCCTTACTGTCACCAGTAACATATGCATTCTGTATAGCTGCTAGCAGTACAAGGAAGGCGCCACTCTTCTTACCCTGCGTAATTTACCTCCAGTGGTATTTATCTTAAGGCAAAATCTTCTGTCCATATATCATGATAATTGCTTTCTTCTAGTATAACTGTATTCTGGAGCAATACTTCCCATGGCTGTGTAATTGTGCTTGACTGCTTAAAATATTTTGATCCTCTCAAGAGTTGTTGCATTGGAGTCTACTCAGACAGCTAAAAATAAGACTATAATATACTATAAATATAGGCCCAAGGTTTGTGGATATCTGAACTGTCATTCCTATGCAAGCTTATCTGACTTTCCAGAACCATGAACACTGGGCATGATTTATCAAAGCTCTCCAAGGCTGGAGAGGATACACTTTCATCAGTGAGGCTGGGTGATCCAGCAAACCTGAAATTTTGTGAAAATATTTTGTATTTGTTAGCAAATGTCGTCAATCCTGGACCAGATCCATTCCAGGTTTGCTGGATCACCTAGGTTCACTGATTAAAGTGTACTCTGTCCAGACTTTAAGAGAGCTTTAATAAATCATACTCATTGTGAGGCCAGGCGCTGATGTTAAATGAGAGGACCTGAGTTCCATCACATCAAATTTGTTACATCATGTTAGTATTAATATATTAAACTGTATTTATATAGCCCAAACATATTATGCATTAAATTGGGTTTACAGATACGAACAATGACACAGGAGGAGGAAAGGACTCTTTTGAACCTGACTTTGTGTACAGGGACTATTCCACAAACTGTTGCCACAAGATTGAAAGACCACAATAGTTTAGAGGTCAGTGTATTATATAGAATCTACAATACACTTTGAAGGAAATATCTGAACTCAATAACCCAAAGTTAGGTCTACTAGGGCTGCAACTTTTTCAAGCATAAAAAGACTAGCCTTATGGTTTTTAACTATTAATAACAATGGCTAGAAATCCAGTTTTTACCATTCAGACAAGAAAATTGCCATGCAGGTTTCAACCAATCCTATCTTGAAAAACACCTTAATAAACCCTATCCTTATGCCAAAACTGGTGTGTGAGTGTACAATGTTTATTATTGATTTTTGCCTTATAACTGATAAAAAATATGCCATTTACGAGGGGGTGCTGAAAAGTTCATGGCTTTGCCCCCTTCCAAATGAAATAGAAAAATGAGTGTGGGGGCATATGACAGCCTATTATCTTAGTATGTAACTGTGCAAATATCAGGTCTTTGCGGTTCTTAAAACTGTTTTTTCTTTTAGTGAGAATCTGTAATGGCCGTATTCTGTCCATGGACTCCCTACCTCAGGGCTCTAGTATCACTAGACAGTATTATGCAAACCTCCTGGACCAGCTGAAGGAGGCAATTAAGACGAAACGCTGCGAAAAGTTGACCAAAGGGATCCTTTTTTTGCAGGACAATGCACCTGCGCACATGTCCAACGTTGTGGCTGCCAAATTGAACACCCTGGGTTTCCAATTGGTCCACCAGCCCCTACTCACCTGACCTGGCACCTTCGGACTATTATCTGCTCCCAAATTTGAAGAAACACCTGAAGGGGCAATGTTTTGAGGACATTTCTGACATCAAAGATGCTGCTGAGGGCTGGTTTGCAGGCTCAACCAAAGGACTTTTATTTGAATGGTCTAGAAAAGCTGCAACTACGCTGTACCAAGTGCATCAGTCTCAGGGGGGAATATGTTGAATACATGTGTGTTATTTCATTACTCTACTCTTCTTTCTGGCCAAAGCCAGGAACTTCTCAGCACCCCCATGTATATCCACCTATACCCAAAAACTGCTTGCTAGTAGAGTATTTTTAAAGACTAACTCCAGACAGTATGTTTTGTTAAATAGAAAAAAAAAAACTTAAGTTCATTATTTATTGGACCTTTGTGGGGCACCTGTTCTTGTGACACTGTAAAAGAAATCTGGGGTATTGTCCGCAAGACACAAAGGCACCATGGGCAGTAGAGTCTACTTGGATAGTTAAATACCTATACCTACCTACCTGTATATATACAGTATATAAGCCTCAAACATGTGCGGACACCCAAACTGTCACACCTATATGGGCTTGTCTGAGTTTCCAAAACCATGGACATTAATATGGAATTGCCCCCTCCTTAGACTTATTACAGCCTGCATACTTCAAGGAAAGTTTTCCACATGATTTTCGAGCATGGGAATTTGTGCACATCAGCCAGACAAACATTTGTGAGGTCCGGTATTCATATGGATAAGAGGCACTGAGTCAGGCACTGATCTTCCAGACAATACATATATATTTGAAAAAAGTGTGTTTGTATACAAAATAAAAAAACCTTAAATCACCATATAAACACTCTATTGCCATACGTATTCATATACATATATTTTCCCTTGCAAAGAAATCAAGATATCTTCAACATTTAAGTACAGAGCTATGAATTGGTGAACACATCCAAGTTCAGTGTGCTACATGTTTGGAGAACTTTCTTAGAATTTCTCTGAACCTTGTTCCCAGAGAATCGGTTCTGTTGGAAGCTCCTAACAATTACCATCCAATAGGATTGTTGTCTGCTGTGCCCATTAGCAACCACTCGGGAGTTGGTGCTGGCCTTGTTGGCTAGTGGTTGTATAGGTATTGTACCTGACAACCACCATTTAGGTAGACAGTTGTTACCATAGAAACTATGTATGTTCGCTGTATGCAAATGTCCATAGTAGTCCCTATGATAGACTTGAATCTTAAGCTGCGTACACACTTCCAATTTTTATCGTTGGAAATGAATGACGAACGAACGACCGATTGGCCAAAAATCGTTCGTAAAAAAAGTAACCAACGATGCCGACGAACGAGGATAGTCATTGGAAATGAACGTCCGGACCGGCGGATCGGATTGGACGACGATCGGTGACCATCTATTGTGTGTACGGTCGTTCAGTGATCGTCCATGGTCTGAGCATGCGCGGTGAACAAACGTTCGCTCACTTCCTGTGGTGCACGTCACTTCCTGTATCGTTCAAACGATCGCATCTATCGTGTGTACAATATCTTTGAACGATCGTGTCGTTATCTGTATTACAGGATTGGTGCCATACGATCGTTCGCAGATATCGTGCAGGATCGTTCGTCGTTCGCTTACCAACGATAAAAATTGGAAGTGTGTACGCAGCTTAATCCCTACCCTATAGGATACACACTCCAGCTTGAAACTCCAGACATAATATAGAGAGCTAACACTTTGACAGAGCATATCCTATTGATCCTCTTCTGCATTCCAATCTTTGGCCATCTTGCTTGAAAGGGTCAGAAAGATGTAACTCTTGCATGTCATCCTGGCACTCACAAGGGAATGGGGGTCACTGGGTATTCCTTGCAACAATGTTGAGCTGCACATTCTCAGCCAAATCCGACCATTTGGCAACAATCAGACTGGTAGGAATAGGTATTCCAGAAAGGGACAGGTGATGTCCATTCTATAATTGCTCCCCGGCAATAGTGATCGTTTGCCAAATTTGACAGTAGTGTAGCGATCAGGTAAGAGTTGGTATTGCAGAAAGGACATCGCCTGTCCCTTTCTGCAATAACCACCTACCTGACTGACAATTTTCAAGGTGGCACTTAAATTTCCATTTAAACCCGAGTTAGAACAAAGCAAATTCCTAAAACAATTATGCTAATTAGTAAAAGTTAAACGTATAACCCTTTTATTTCAATTTTTGAAATTAAAAGACCCAATTTATAGCTGTGCTTAGTTGTAGCTTTCTGTTTTCATAATATCCTGGTAATAGATTGAGGCCTTTTGACTGCAAACGTCTGCCCTCCTCCTAAAGACACATTACTTGAATTTGCACTAAGGTCTTCTCTGGGCTTTGTTACTGAGATCTGCCTGGATGTCTGCACTTGAGGTCTGTTACTGATTTCTGTAATGGTTGCAAGCCTGTCCCAAGATCATGCAGTGGTGGCTTATTACTGGGGTCCGCACTGAGGTCTGCCACAGGGTTCTGTTACTAAGGTCTGCAGTGAGGGTCTGTCACTGGGGAGTTTGTCACTGATGGCGTCTGTCCCTGAAGGACATGTTAGTGGGAGGTCTACACTGGGACTCTGATACTGGGGTTGGTTACCTGGTCTGCCCTGGTGGTTAGTTACTGGCAGGGGGGGTCTATCTTAGATGTCTACACCTATGGGGAACTGAGAGGGGGTTGTCATTAAAGTGTTTACACCATGTGAATTGGAATTGGAAGTAACAATATTCCTGCAGATTGTTACAAAGGCTTTTCCTCGACAGCTTGCTTTGCATGGTTTGCACAAAGATATAAATAAGGTGTGTAAAAAAGAAAACTAATAGTCAATATAGGAAAAACTATTATTACATGTGTTTGCAACTTTACAGAGTTTTTTTAAATACAATATTCCACAGTTTTACATAACTAAATTAAATCTCTTGACAAGCAAGACTTCCATATGCTTCAGCTTTAATATGCCTTAGCTCTATAATGTAAAGTTGTGGTCTAAGTTAAAGTAAAAATAAATCTGCCGAATGGGATTTTAAAAGATCACATGGCCACTAAAATCATTTCTTTATGTTGAAGTGATACAGTTACACAAGAAAAAAGTAAGCACTCTCTAGCCCTTTCACAGACCTAATCCTGAATGCATCTTATCAAAGATCAAACCTGTTCTTTGCACAAGCTTTTAAAAACACTTTCCAAAGTTATTAATAGTTTCAAATTGCCTCGATATGCTTTCCTGTGCTTAGGGACGCCTTTGTTCCTTACAAATACTAATAGAAAGTTAACAGCAATACTTCAACTGTTTTCACTTTTTGGATGCAAAAGTGGAGTCATTAAGCTTAAAAAATCTCCTTTCTCAGAGATAACATCTCCTGGCCCCAGGAATTGGAATTAGACACTATTTACATGATTTAAAGCTAATTTTATTGCATATCATACATTCACCAGCTGCTTCTAGATCAAATATTCAGAGAATTATTTTATCATCTAAATGTCAGCAGAATGTAATGCTATTGTTTAACTTCACAAATTAATCTGGAAACAATAGACTTCATTTATAAAAACAGTGAAAAGGAAAGTGGAGGTGTTAACTACAGTAATATTAAGGGCAGGAGTACATGGCTGATTCTTGGTAGCTCAATTCCACATCTAAAATTGCCACCAAGAGGAGTATGTACAGGTAGTCCCTGGGTTAAGGACATCTGACATAGGGCAGTTTGCATGAGTTGCAGAAAAAATCTTTTGCTAAACACAGCTGAGGATGTGGGTGATCTTAGGGGGTGAGCTCTTTCTGCAGCCTCTTAATGACCAAGGCAAACTCTGCAGTTGTTTCTTTTTAGTTTTTTTTTTACAGTATGCTGCCTAGTAATATGTTGAGGCAAACATATGCCCTAATTGCATTTATTAAAATAATTTACCTGTTCTGACCTACATACAAATTCAACTTAAGAACGAACCTATCTTGTATGTTACCCCGGGACTACCTGTAGTTGCAATTAATTGTGCATAGTCCAGATGATCCAAAAGTGTCAGCCTAATCGCTACATGCTATAAACGCTATACCTGTGCTGCTAACACCATAACTAACTTTTGTTTTATCTGTGCAACAATTTTTTGTTTGGGAGGTAGTATGCAGTTCAGTCCACCACAAATTATAAAGGTTTGCTCTCTGCAGCATTTAGGATCCACCTAACCTTGGAGGGTGAAGAGGCTCTGTGACATCAGATAACCTGACACCTATTAAATATATTTATAAAGTTGTTTTTAATAAATACTTAATTAGGAAAAAAGTTAGTATTAGTTAGTTAGTTTTTTCCATTTGTATTCAAGGGTATTCGTAGGGGAACTATATCTATAAATATATATTACAATACATTGACAAAAAAAAATGACAATGCTTTGCTGCATTTAAATGCCAATTAGTTCTGCTGTCCCCTACTACAAAAACTCCCCCTTATTTTAAAGAGTGGGACTTGTTCTTTAATAAAGCCTAGGAGACCAGAAAAATAATGACAACACTGCTTGGGATTTAATGCAGTGTTTTGTAAGGCAAGTGAACTCAGGCAGAGCTTACTGGGACCACAATGTAGCAGAGTGACGCTTTACTCAATATATATGTACCGTATATATATATATATATATATATATATATATATATATAAAGAATAGGGCACCAGACTAAAGGTAATGGTATATATAAAAGGTGTTGGTTTTGTATTGGCGGTAGTTTTTAAGCTATATATATATATATAATGTGCAAGAACAGTTCATATACCAAAGTATTTATGTAGTTCTCCCTTTCTCATGGATTAGTAGATTGTTTTCCCCTGTGGGCAACAATTACAAAATTCTGTCTTCAAGCATTGAGCGTTAAGTGCTGGCTTCCCCTGCTGCATTAAATGGTTTCTCCCACTAGCTCCTGCATTACTACTGTGTTCTGCTATTATGTAGGGGCCAGTGGGGAGCAGCTTCAACACATCAATACTATCTCATCAAATACCCCCCCTTTTCCTGAACCCCTACAACTATTTCCAAAAAGTTCTTAGTTGCATTACGTAATTTTAGCTGGCCAGTCCGGTGACACCATGCAGTACAGAATAGCATTCACATAATGACGAGTGAATAGTGTTCAGTGCACCAGTGCTGTCAACCTGTTCAGCTTGTGAGTGAATGGTGATGTGTGTTGGAGAACGATCTGGAAAGCAGCACTATAGGGGACACCAGGTAGAAAATTAAGAAAAAACTTTTAAAAGCTGGAGATCTTCTTTAGGAATAGTTTCCCATTAAGGCCATTTTGCACTTTGAATCATATGTAGTTTCTTTATTCTGCCACCCACTGTCATTTCCATGGTGTCATAATGATTTTCTATTCACCTAAACACATTTATGAATTTCATCACAGATGATAGAATGGCACTGTAAAGCTCAATTAATTACCTTTGCCATAGTGTGGATAAAAGTACGGGCCATTAGGCTGATTATTTCATTTGGAATTGTCAGACTTGTGTAATCCTGTTTTCTCTTTACTTACCCTCCTAGAATGGTATTGTCATTACTGGGAAGCTTTAGTAATTGAATCAAACAGCCTCCATCAATCTCATGCCAATGAATTATCCACTACATAAAGGCTGGAGCACTCGGGGCATTTCATGCTTACACATTTATGATTGGTAATTTGTGCAGAATATTCTTTACAATTCATTATCTAGAAGTAGAATGCTTTACTGTAGCTGTAGGACTGAGCTAATGCTTTGCCTACAAAATAAGCAATTTTAACAGATTTTTAAATTGCTTTTCATGTGTTAAAGCCAATTTATTATGTCCAAAAACGACAAGCAAAGGAGTAGCTGGTGTTGCTTGTGATCTTTTACCTTTCCTGACTGCCTTGTTACCCCGTTTTGATAGAAGCAGGGCTTTGCTTCCGGATGTCAAACATATTAGCAAAGAGAACAGTGAACAGCACAGTACTGCCCTTCTACAATCCCCTGACAATGGCAGTCATAGCCAGCAGTTCCTTAGATCTCACACTGCAGATATACAGCTATGAGGCTATAGACAATGATGTGCCTAGGCACCCTCACAATGAAGTACTTGTTAGCTTTCAAGAGAAATTCAAGATATATGGTGTTCAGGATGCATAACATTTCTAATTATCCCTTATAGCACATCCTATTTAATATTATTTATTTTTTTCTAATTTCCAACATGAGTATGATACTTATCTTAATTTTCTTGTCTTCTTTTTCCCACTTTATTCACAGGGTAAAAAAAACATGACCTGGTAGAACAAATAGAAATGATCCAATGTAATGATTCAAGAAGTCATTCAGTTATTCAGTCATTACTGCTTGTATTTTTATTCTGAGCTTCCTGTTAGGCAGCCCACCAGAACCCCAGCTTCAGGGGACTGGTATGGCAAAACAGCTCTCAATTATTGCAGATCATCCAATATAAAGTCAGATCATTCCTTCCCTGCTTCTATGTGTCCCACCTTCACTTCATCATAAGACATCACTGCACACATAACTACATGATGCATTTGCAAGATCTGCTGTGGAAAAGGTAACAATGTCACTTTCTGTATATAGTATATATTCTGTATTATAGTTCTATAATAAGTGATAATCATTGGGAGAACCTGGGTGATCGAGCAAACCTGGAATGGATGTCTTTAAAATAATTTGTTATTTGATGCCAAATGTTTTCAATCCTGGACCAAATCGGTCCAGGTTTGCTGCATCACCCAAGTTCACCCATGATAGTTTATCTTCTTGGAGAGCTTTGATAAATTAGGTCCATAGCGTTTTTCATCTTCTTTTGCAGTTGCATTTCATTATATAAAATCAATGAAACATTCAACAAAGAATGTTGGAGACCTCATAAAGGCCACAGTAGGCATGCAGGCACAGGGAAACCAGAGATCTAATTCAAAATTTCCTGGGAGATACAACAATGTGTTGACAATGAGTGGACTGACCCATTAAGATTGTTACTGCAATAAAATAAAATCATTTAACCTGAAAGCCAACCAACTTTTGTATATACACTCTTAAGAGATCAATAATGATCAGCCATAAAATCCTATCCATCCTATTAGTACTTCCCCAGGAATGGCAAAACAAATGGTGTCTACAAAAGTTTAGAGTTACCATAGATTTTTGATCTGACTGTACTTTAGGATCAGATAACAATTATCGTATGTCTCAGGGCATCACTAGCAATCATTGCCATATCTTTTGTTGTTATTTAGGAAACATCACTTTTCACACATTCCTCAAATTTCATCTCATGCTAGAAACATGTACAAAAAGACGTCAGCCCTGTACAGACCCACACGAAATGTATCCACTTCTAACATGCTAACTTTACAAAGTGGTTTGACAGCTTGAAGAGAACTGATAAGTCAATTATGTGAATTTAATAAAGCTCTGCACAGTAAGTAGATTGACATGCAATAATAGATCACATGAGATGACAGATGTTGTGATGTACAGACGGCTCTACTTCCTGGACAGAACCTGATACAGTCGTCCTGGCCCTTCAAAGACTCTCCTGTTGCTTTAATGACTATCAGTCACAGTGTTAAAGTCTAGACAGTTTAATATTGGTAATCATAATAACGTGAACATACCCCAACGTCAGATAGACGTGACGGCTCTCCAAGTAAATTGCAATCAAGATCAAAAGAATCTTTATGTTAAAGCTAGTTATGGTCTGATCTGTTGCTTTTGTAATGAGAATATCTCGGTCACATTGCTGCGGGCCATAACCTGTCCCAGTTTTACAGCACCAAGCTCATCGTTGTCATACAGATTCTACAGGCTGAATTCCAGATGTATTGGAATGCATTATGAAATGTTGTGGTGGATACATAAGCTTGGTATGATTATTTGATAAGTATATGTAAAGCCCAAATAAAGTATTTTAAATTCCAACTTTGGGCTAGCCAGTCCAACTCCCCACAAATTTGTGCCCCCCCCCCAATCACTGTATCTTTACAAAAAGTTAAACATACATACCATTATTTTAGGTGTCTCCATTTCAGTCGATAGGTGTCTCCTACCCTCTTCTTCCCTGACGTATTGTATAATGCTGACCATCATCATGCATAGAAGAGAAGTACGGCGCCATATTGCTGGAATTGTGAGTTCACAAGGGACAGTGCTAGAGATGTACTGCGTATAGCAGTAAATTTAGGCTGCTGGGAAATAAACATGGTTTTATTGCCCAAGCTGGAGATGAATTTGAAACCCTCACAAATGTCTTATTAGGGTATTCTGTCCATAGGCACAATATAAAGAAAACATCATCAAAGTAAGGGGAAGTAGATTTTCAGAGCACCAAAACCTATTCCTATTGGAAGATTCACCCCTTCTTCTTGTTCCAGTAACATCATTTTGGCTTTTTCATCCTTTTCTGTTCTGGTGACAATAATCAGTAAAAAGAAATAAATCTCACGACAATGTTATTATACTCCTAAGATATCTTCTAGAACCTTCACAGCCAAACACACGTCCAAATGTTATAGGGATGAGGAGGGATGGTAAAATTCAAAACCAGGAGAGCAGCCTAGGGTGACAATGTTAGTTGTTATAAGATCCATTAAGGTAAGTGAGCCTTGTTACCTATGTAAAGAATGTATGTTCATGGCTGGGTCTGTGGGTATGGGAAAAAAAGCCCTAAAAAAAAAATAAATATGTCTTCCACATGCTTAGCTGCAATATATTATATTTTGGTTTTGGGTTTAGATATACTTTAGCTGTAAGAAAAATGGACAACCTGGCTTTGCTGTGGATGTTGTGAATCTCAGACATAAGTGGGCAGAAATCCAAATGCTTGGCAGATATTAGAGTTCACATTTAAGTATTGGTGGACGTGTGTTGTGAAAATCTGGGAAGGGGGTAGGTTGGGATGGCACAGGATACAAATTATGGCACATTTGTCTTTAGGAGTACTTTTCTATACTGAGTAGAAGTCCAAATTCTCCACCTGCCATCTTCTTTAGGTTCTGTTACCTTACTGCTTTACCAGTTGCATAAGCACTGATATTGTAACTTCCACGCATGTACCCATCTCAATTCTCAGGACCTTATAAAGGGAAAAGCAATGTTTGTTGCAGTCAGGGTACAGATGATAAGTCAGTTATATATATATATATATATATATATATATATATATATCAGTCCGGTACAGGAGTTTATCGGCAGAAGGGACCTAGTTTTATATTGCTTCTAGTTAAGGTGCATTGAGAGAGTAATCTCAAAATAGACAGGCTGTATGCAATACCATCCTAAAATAGCTGAAATGATATTGGTTGTATCATTTATGACTTATCTGCCAACAATCACCACCTCTTTCCTTATATAATTGTGATACATTGTTACTGTTGAGTCCCCAGAAAGCAGGATATTACCCCAATCATTAAGTAGTATTATGCACAATGAAAAACTGGCACCAATGTGTAAAACACACATACTTGGCAATAACGTAAACATTTACCAGCTTACTAAGGGTGTTTTACAACCTTTTTAAAAAAATGACATGAATTCCTAATAATACAACACACAGGAACATACAACAGAATGTGCGTTATATAGTTTACCCCTTTCAGCTCTATGTATTTATGAGGGTACATACTGATATTAATATACATGATGTAAGTAAACTATAAAATGAAGTGGAATGTTTTCTTCTCCAGCTGCTTTGATATGCGGCAGGAAATATTAATGTTTCCTTGAACAGAGGCATTATTCTCTATTTCTAAGCTGACCATTTTTTCAAATGGAACCATTAAGTTTTATTAATGGGACTAATGCTTTGCATTGAGCCTGAATTAAAATGGGAAAGGAGATGCTTAAGGGTAACTGGGTGATGAAAGGCAACATTAATATACAAAACCTGAAGCTGCTGTTTCCTATTTATAATGCCATATGCTCATGTAAGTCATATTTAGGCTATAAACAGTGGCGCCTAGGGAGCATGGGCTTCGGTTACTTTAGGAAAGCAAAGGACTCCAGATGCTTTAGCCTTATTGAACTTTTTTATTGATATGAGAAATTAATGGAATGTGTGTTATTGTTGAGTACACTTAGTTTTTATTGTAACACTGACCTTTACATAGTTTATCAGTAGGGATGAGTGTCTTAATTTTCCCAATATTTTGGAAAAAATCTAGACCTATCCTTTTCTACATTTTACCAAAAATGAATAATTTTATTATTTTTATAACATATGTACATTCCCTTACTCTGACCTAACCTAATCCATCCATTGGAAGGGACACAGTCTCGGCTTTATTCACAAGTTCGGCACACATTCACAGGACACAAAAGCTGTTTGCCAAGACCACAGCTCTGGATTTTAGTGGGTAGGAATCTGTGAAAAGGGATGGTGGGTAAACTTGGGACAGGTGGACCACACTGATAGAAGAAAAGCTTGCTTCCATTGATGAAATGGAAAAATGTATTACCTTGGTGGTCTAAAAAATGTCCCTTACACTGCAGGCCAGTACAATGGCCCTTTAGATAGATGGTTGGTAAAATGCTCCTTTGGATTGGCTATCAGGTTGGATAAATACCATCCCTGCTAGATAGCTATTGGTGTGAGTTGTTACTTGAAGGTTGGATATTGCTGATTGTTCCTCTAGCAACCTCTGGAAGAACCATAAAGTTATGCAGGATCCGGATGTGAAAATCTATGTGACTAGAATAATGAATACTTGCAAGGTGTATGTGTTTATGAATGGAAGAACTCCAAAAAACTATAAGGCATGCTGTCTGTATTTTTAAGCTATTCTGTCCTGTCAATCTTTTTGACTCGACTTAAGTGTGGACATTTCTTAGGGTGGCCTGTATGCAAATGCAATCTATCCAGGAATACCTTTGAGCTGATACATTGGGCCTGATTTATAAAAGCTCTCCAAGGTTTGAGAGGATACACTTTCATCAGTGAAGCTGGGTGATCCAGCAAACCTGGAACGGATTTCTTCAAAGTCTTTTGCTATTTGTTAGCAAATGTTTTTAATCCTGGACCAGATCCTGGATCGCCCAGCTTCACTGATGAAAGTGTATCCTTCTCCAGCCTTGGAGAGCCTAAATAACTTAGATCTATTGTTTGAGAGGCAGGGCTGCAAATTGATAAATCCTCAGTCCTTCTTGACATTTATTGTTTTGCTGTCAAGACATTTATTTCACACAGACATGTGCCACACTTACAATGAGTTGGGTCACAAAGTAGTTCAGAGAGTAATGGTACTACAGGGTTGTACCTCCTATGCTGATGATGTGCCTGCTTTAATACTGACATAATACAAAGAGGTTGGAGTTTATGTTTGTGATTTGTTGTGCTATCTAGCAGATTTTGGAACTGATAAGAAGGGTTATTGAAATGTTGTTCGTGAGATGAGCTCAGTGTTGGGAAAGGGAGTTGTAGAGCAAGTTTAAGGTCTCCCCAGAATTCAGTGTTAACAAAGGAGAGATGATTGCTCAGATTTCAATTAATAGGATATGTATGGGTAGCCTGTGACTTTCTTCCCACTGGCCAGTGGTGTACGATGCATTCTTCCTACTGACCCCCACACTACTATACTGTGAGCTGTGGATATAGTAATTGCCAGGGGTTACTTGAAGATCTAAAAGGTTTTTCATAGGGTTGATCTAAGTTCAAAAGGTTGAGAAACACTGCTCTAGATAGACACTCCCAGCCTTTTTAGTTATGTTTCACTTTCGGCTGAGTGAGGAGGCTTAAATTAAAAGCTAATTAATGTTTAGGCCTGCAGAAAAAAAAACAAAGAAAAACATTCTCTGATATGTGTCAGACTAAAATAACTTGGATTCTATTTTTGAGTCTTCCTGGTTGATTTGACCCTGCCTGTGGATCTTGTCAAGTCAGCAAACTGTCCTACTCTCCCTATATACAGGATCTTAGGAAGTATGTTTACAGTATTAGGCAACAATTCAGAAAGAGCATAGCTTATAAATGTTACCATAAAATGACTTTTAATTTCTAAATTTCTCTGGTTACCAGTAGCATTGTAGGAGTTTCCCATCATAGGAGAAGTATCAATTTTAGAGCTTTTTATAAATCAGGCTCCAACTGTGAGTGCAGGGCCCTATTAATTTCCCTCTTGAGGGGTCACCATTGTTGTACCTTGCACTCGTGATGTAAAAATGCTGAATATGATGCTTATACAGTCAGCCCAGAGTTGAGCTTTAGTCTAGCCACATGTTCCAGCTTGTATTAGAATATCCAATTGTTTTCATGTAAATGTATTCATACAACGTCAGAAATTGTACAATTTCAAATGTTTCTAAACCAAAGAACACAAATGTAATAAGATATTGCAGCTTACCAGTTCTTAGATGTGGTGGCTGCCTTTGTTTTAGTTAGGCGTGGGGGAGACATGTGACTGCCATTATAGAATTATTTGTTGATCTAGCTTTGTTTGTACAAGCCTCCTCTTTGTCAAATCTCATAGATTAAAGCATTACTAAATCCCAGAACAAAAATGGACAAAAATGAACAAATCCAGGAACACAAATGAAATATATTGTAGCTTAACAGTCCTTAGGTGTAGTGGCTTAATTAGGTTTTTTCAAGTTTTTATTTTTTTTATCCAACAGTGTTCCTGCTATTACCAAACATCCTGTACTAAAATGGTTCAGTCCTGCATTTATAACTAAAACCATTCACAGTCCTATATTAATGACGAAGCAATGTTGTCACCCTAAAATAGGAAATGTTTTGGGATTTCAGGACACCTCGTCCGCTCTCTCTCATTGAGCCTGATTTATTAAAGCTCTCCAAGGCTGGAGAGGATACACTTTCATCAGTGAAGCTGGGTGATCCAGTAAACCAGGAATGGATCTGGTCCAAGATTTAAAACATTTGCTAGCAAAAAAAAAATCACTTTCAGTTTCCACCCAAATTCACTGACGAAAGTGTATCCTTTACAGCCTTGGAGCACTTTAATAAATCAGGCCCTCTCTTACCATATATATATATATATATATATATATATATATATATATATACACAGTAGGGATGAGCGAGAATGCCTTTGACATTCTCGTGAATTTCCGATGGGTCCATGAAATTTTGCTGAACCGAATTCGCATAATCCATGGGAAGATCAAGGAAATCATTACAGAAGGTGTACCGCAGCTGCATTCATGAATCTTCCTTTGTCCGATCCCCAGACACTAGAGGTTAAATGAGGGGCTCATTTAACCTCTAGTGCCCTGGGATTGCGCACAGGAAGATTCCCAGACCTGCATTCATGAATGCAGCCATGGTACTCCTCCTGTTAGTGCAGGATGATAATCACAGGATGATTCCCACGGCTGCATTCATTCATGATGAGCACAGCCGTGGGACTCCGTGTTCTTGGATAGAGAATCTCTGTCTAAGAACACATACTACAGGGCTGCCAGAGCAATCAGGGGAGCGAAGCTATCAGTTCCACTCCCTTGATTGCTCTTGCAGGTCCCAAAAAATTGGATCCCAATGGCCGAATTTACACAGGCTGTTCTCGCTTACATGTTTGGTAAGCGAGAACTGCTTGATTCGCTGCAAGATCCAATTTTAAAATTTCGCTCGCTCATCCCTAATACAAAGTCATGGCCAAAACTTTTGGCACCCTTACAAATCTGAGAGACCTTGAGCAACTGGCAAAGGAAGAGTGGTCCAAAATTCTAGTAAAGTAATGTAAAGGACTCAGAAAGCGATTAACATCAGCTATTTCTTCCAGAGGGTGTGCTACCAAAAATTTAGTTGAGGGTGTCAATAATTTTGTCCAGGCCATTTTTGACATTGTGTGGAATGTCTCAGATATTTTTCTCTGCTTCTTTTGATCTTTTAGTGCCAACAAAAGAAATAAACATGACATTACCAAAGCATTTGTAATTACAACAATATTCTGGGAGAAGACTCCAAGACTGGAGAAGATAGACTATCATGGGTGAACCTGGGTGATCCTGCGTCCCCTAATATATCAGGTCCAATATGGGTAATTTACTTAAGGAGTAGATGTTTACTTAGCAAAGTGAAAGTTCACTGTAAAGCAGATGGAAGCCATGATTAGTTCAATTAACAAATCGTATGCATGCCAAAATCCTTCAGAGACAATTATATAGAATTGTGAACTACAATGTGAATATATCTCATAGAAAATGTTCCAGCTTTCTCCTGTTGCTGTTCATGTAACTGCATCCAGTTTTTTATGTTTGTGCTACGCCTAAAAAAATTTCTGTACAATTTGTAAACCGGCGAGTGTGGTACAGATCAATCCCACAACCCGTAATTCTGGTGTCTACCTTTACTCCCATTTGAACAGTTGTCAAATGGAGAAAACCATCTGGTTGTCAAATAGTCAAAAAATTCCCTGGCACTTTTTTTGCCAGTTCGTTTTGTTTTCTTTCCCTGACATTTTCTGGGTCGTTTGTTTCCAACAATTGACGACTTCTAAAGATTCCTCCTACACGTGGGATAAAAGGAAATGACAAACTAAATATTTCTCTACAAAGCTTACACAACTGCCCACTGGAATTTTAAATAGTCCTTATTTCGTGTACTTTACATAATTTGTTACACTCAATATGAAACAGACGGGTAGTACAGCTGTAGAGCACGTGTGAGATCTGCAGGCTGCAGTCTCATGCTACATGTGTTACCTGATCTGCATGGTCAACAATACAATTCACGCGTTACATTCACTCACAATAGTCCCAGAATGTAGATTATCCCAACATCAAAAAAAAGAAATGCTTCTATCAAGTTCTGTAATTCTGAATTGTATTACAAATGGGTGGGAATATTCCTGCAGGTGACCTTTTTTTGGTGTGTTCATTATTTATCCATGTATAGATTTGTATATTGCTTTAGACAACACAGAACAGTTTTGCATTTTTTGTGGGGGAACATTTTATCCAATTTAACATGCAACTTAAAATTGAAATTTGAGCATATAAAAAGACAGAAATGTACTGGGCCTGTTGCAATTTCCAAAACAGCAGCACTCAGACTGGGAAAGGCAAATCCAGAATAGGAGCCAATTGGATGTGTGCCTTCTCTGCACACATACTCCTATACTTACTTGCTCTAGAAGAAGTGGCTACTTGCTGCGAAACACATTGAGGATTATTCCTCTTTATTATAAAGAGATCTAATAAATTTGATCCGAAAAATCTTGAATATCAAGTAACAACTCTGTATTGGAATTATTGAGCATAGACAAGGCATAGCCCATCAATATTATTAATATTATTATTATTATTATTATTAATAATAATAATAATAATAATAATAATAATATTAATAATAATACCAGGATTTATACAGTGTCAACATTTTACAGAGTGCTGTACAATAAATAGGGGTTGCAAATGATAGACAGATACAGACAGAGACACAGAAGGAGGAGAGGACGCTGCACCGAAAAGCTATTAATAATAAACTGTATTATAAAGCTCCAACATATTACATAGCGCTGTACAATAGGGGTTGCAAATGATGGACAGTTACAGACAGTGACATAGGAGGAGAGGACCCTGCCCAGAACAGCTTGCCATTGTTGCTTTTACATCGATTGATTGATTCTCTGTTTCATGCTTTTGATGCATTTTTAGTTTGGATTTATTTTAAAGTTTTTGTTTATTTTATATATTTTTGTTTTAGTTCTTTATTGTTGTTGTTTGAATCAAACCTAGGGTTTATCACACCATGGGGACTTGGCCCTGGTGTGATTTTTTTTTTAGCCATCAAGATGTGTTGCATTGCATGCAAATGTGCAAAAGTGTGGATATGGCTGCCATGTCTGAAGTGCAACCATCTAGGTAAATATTTATAGTTTAAGATATTTGGAGTCTTGGTCCTCAGGGTAAAATGTTCCTAAAATAAATAAGTCTTCTTAAAAACTCCATTAAAGTACATAGATTTTTTAGGCTTTTTTCACAAAATAACATGTATAATTTCATCATCAATATTAATGTAAAAATTATTGATGTGAGGAAGGGAGGATATCTTTAGGCTCCTATAAGATTATTGCATATTTACAGCCAACAAATGGAGCTCTGTTTCTTTTAAATGTCAATAAAGTTGTTCTTTTCACAGAACTCAATAGCTTAAGAAGAAATTTACACACAGGTGATTTGGTCAGAGTGGTGACTCCTCTCCTCACTCCTTTCATCCAAAGCATTCAGGGCTGAATGTCTTTGAGGTGACAACTTCTGCTTTATTGAATAGGGTATATTTCCAAAGTTGTCATAATGCAGGCCCAGTGTGAAACAGAAGCTGTTTGGGGTCATATGGTGCATTTTCTGATTTTTTGAAGGCACCATATTCCTTTTCTTTCTATTTGTATTCTTTTTGGATAGATCCTATTCAAAAGCTGTGGAAGTTACAAGTATCTCCGGGGGATTTAGTGTGAACATATTTAACATGCTTTGTAGATTTTTATAGAACCATTATACTCTGGGGGTAATTAAATCCAGAGTATTTTTAGGTGAGGAATGGAACAAATAATTTGCTACTTTACTGAGTACTACTTTTTTTTTATATTGATAGGTACTCCTAAAATGAAAGTATATCAATCATATGGAAAGTCAGCTAACATTGTATTTGCAGGGAGCAGTAATACACAAACATTGTGTGGCACTATAAAGCAAGGACAAGTTCCTCCCTATATAATAAACAAATTCATAAGAATAAATATGCTAAGCTAGACTTGTTTTATATATTTTAACACAATATCCTAGACTGCCATTGCTTAAAGTTTAGAAATATGTTGGCTGATAAAACTGTATCAGTTACTTATTTTGTTTGCCCCATAAATGATTCAAAACCCTTTGCTGAGCAAAATATTCTATAAATGAATTAGGAAGTATTTTTCTATACAGACAGTTTATCTTTGATTCATCAACATCTGGTTCCTATGGTTTTCCAAACAAAGATATATTTACCGGGAGAGCGGAGCGCCCATTCTCATTGATCTAGAACTATAGGCTCCAGAAAACTTAGGGACAGAGATGAAAAGAAATGTGATATGCTTCTATTTCTATCATATTAATACAGCATTGCATATTTTTATACTGAGTTATCTTAAGCAAATTTAAAGCAAAAAGTGTTTTGCAATTCTAAATATTGAACAGATATTATGAAACCCTTGAGGGAAATATATATAGTTTGTCATGTTTAAGAAACTATGTTGGCTTTCTGTTATTCTTATTATTATATTTGGAAATCTGGGGGGCTTCTATAACTTATGTAATAGCCCTACACATTGGGCCTGATTTATGAAACCTCTCCATGGCTGGAAAGGATACACTTTCATTAGTGAAACTGGGTGATCCAGAAAACCTGGAATGGATTTCCTAAAAGTCTTTTGCTATTGGTTTGCAAATGTTTTCAATCCTGGACAAGATCCAGGCAGGTTTGTTGGATCACCCAGCTTCACTGATGAAGGTGTATCTTCTCCAGCCTTGGAGAGCTTTACTAAATCAGGCCCATTGAAGAGGCTATAGCACACATCCTTTACTACTCATTGTCATATCAGCCTGTATTTCTCAGGAACATGAAGCCTGAAAAGTTATGTTGTCACCGGATGGCAGGAAGTATCCTTGCAGCAGGATAAATGAGAACAACAACAAAAATATTGTGCACAATATTTTTACATGGAGCTAATATTATCATTAATAATATTAAAAAAAAGTATTTATATAGCTCCACCATATTACACAGCGCTGTACAATAAATAGGGGTACCAAACAGATACAAACAATGACACAGGAAGAGGAGAGAACCCTGCTTAGATGAGTTTATAATCTAGGTTAAACTTTCATAAATGTAATTTATAATTTGTCTTTGCATATACTTTACCACTTTTTGTAGCTTTCAAGACTGCAAGACTTAATATATAAACACACTGATATGTCAAACATTCCTTAAACAGCAACACTTTATTATAAAATGTATATCTCTTTTATCGAAAAAGCTGTCCTGCTGCAGACAAGACTTTGCATAGACTAGATTATTATTATAGATCTGTTGTGGGCAGTAGGGAGCTTTTTGGGGTATTTAAAAAATGGACTTGGAATGTAACATGTTCAAGTAGTCCAAAATGTACTAATCTGACACACACATATCATCAAGCCACATAGGAATGAATGAGATGCAGTAAAATGCATGTGACCGGGGGCCCGTGTTATTGGACATTATGTATGACTTTGTTTGCACCATTGTGTATGCATATAACATCATGTGTGAAATGAATGTTTAATGTAAGCAACATGGATAACAGTGGGGGAATACCACACGACTGAGTAATATTTTCATATTATCATTGTCTAGGTAGAATACATAGTAAAGAAAAAAAAGAGTGTGGAGGTGTTTGTTGAGGTACTGTTCAGATTTGGATAACAGGTAAATTCCACCTGAATATCCGTTTTTTGGTTTGTTACCCAATAATGTTAATGTTTGATATATGCTGCTGAGATAGTTAAATATATAAAGGATCAGAGGGCTACTGATTTCCATTGCCATGGATAAAAGCATTACCAAGAACAAATAAACTACATGGCCAAATTATTTTGAGCTTCTGACCATCACACCTACAGTATAGAATCTTGTTGGAAAATCCCTTCTGAACAATGGACATTGATAAGGAGCTGGCTTCCCTTTGTGGTTATACCTTCCATCACTCCTTTTAAGCTACCTACACACGTCCAGCGGTACTCGCCCGATATTTGGCTCAGGGCCGATATCGGACGAGAATCTAATGTGTGTACAGCCCCAGTCCTCCATCGCCAGAACGACCGTCCTGGTGGATCTGCGGACAAAAGATGACTAACGATCCTAAGGCAAGGGAAGGGGGAGAGCGCCCAGCAGGGTGCCGCTTCATCGCTCTCCCCCTCCCCTCTGCATAGAGCAGAATGGTGCTGTATGTACAGAACTTGTTCATGCATCGTGCAGTGCTAGTCTTTGGAAAGGATCATGAAAAATCCTTTCCAACAACTATTATTGCACGTGTGTATGCGGCTTAAGAAGACTTTCCATGAGAATTTAGAGCGTTTTTGTGTGGCTTTGTGCCTTTCCAGCCACGTAAGCATTGGTGAGGTCAAGTACTAATGTTGGATGGTGGGACAATTGTTGCTCAAAAAGTGTTCAGTTGGGTTGAGGTAAGAGCAATATACCTAATACCTAAGTTTCTCCCTACCAGGTTTATCTTTTTGGAACGGATGGCCTTTCTCTAAACTGTTGCCTTATGGCTGTAAGCAAACAATTGTCTACAATAAAAGCTGTAACATTTACAGTATCTTTTACTGGAAACACCTGAACCTAAAGTAAAGGTATACCTTAAAAACTAACCTCTCTTATTTGTCTTCTTTTGGTCTATGAATAATACCATGATGAGTGCTTAGTTATATATGATGGATGAGTTATTATTATGCGTAGCAAATGACAGACAGATACAGTCATAGAGAAGGAGGAGATGACCCTGCCCCGAAGAGCTTACAATCTAAGAGTTTCAGAAAATACCTGTTGACACTGCCAGAAATCTTATGAGATGATAATTTTTCAACTTGCTAAGGCAGCCATATGTTTTTTAGTCATTCATTTTTTCACTCCTACTCATGGGAATCCTAGCCATACCACAAGTGAAATAGGAAAGGACAAATCCCCCTCAATTTTCCCCATATATTGTAAATAAAACCTAATAAAAGAGAGCAAATGTTCAGTCACCTAGTAAAAGGGGAAGCAAGATGTCAAGTCATTGGCGCCTTTAGATTGGACCTGAATATGGAAAAAAGCAGTACCTAGAAGATTACACTATAAGGATAAATGATGAGCATCTGACCATCACACGCACAGTATAGAAGCTTGTTGAGGATTACCTTCTAAACCATTGACATTGATAAGGAACTGCCCTCCTTTGGTCCAGAACCCAACTCATCATAGGTGGTCCACTGAATCTGTGATTGTGGTTCAAAGGGGGCTGTGGGCCAACAATGTTGAGATCCATTGCTTCATAATAAACTCCAGTGTACTACGTATCACGTAATATGGTAATGTTTTGGTTTAATCTTTAAAAACGCTTACATTCTTGCTGTACTATACTTACAATATTGCAGATTTACCTCTGTTTTCCTTAGAAAGTGTTTAGATTTACATTAAAACCAACATTTTCTCCTATATATGTAAAAATATTAGAAAAGTCACAAAAAAAATGACAAAGTCACAGTTTCACTTTGAACTTACCGCCCACCATAGAAAAAAAGAAACCTTTGATTCTCTAATTGCTGTGTAACAAAGAGATGACTGTAGGAGAAGAATGTTGGAATCCTCACAGTTTATAGATTTGTTTCTCCAATTGAAGGATTTTTTTTGGCTACTTAGACATATGCCACATCCACGTTCATTAGTCATAAATTGATTTACCACACAAGACTGGGTGATGTACACATGACACAGTAGAGAATGGAGTCACATGGACAACCCAGTAACACATTCCAATGTTCTTTGTAAATATAGCCATAAAAGTTTATTTTGTCTATTAATCTGTTGCTCTAAGGCTGTCAATATAATTTATTTCCGGAATTTTACAGAATGTTGGGTTGTCCAACTTCCTGCACAGATAAGTCAGGGTATTATAATGTGTGTCTTAGTCATTTCTTTACTTCTACTAAACTATACTGCAGCTGGAATAAGAATAGACAGCTTTAAAATGCATAAACTCCCATACATGCGTAAATACAAATTGTACACTATATTTGCTAAAAAGTGAGTTTTTAGAAAATAAAAAATGTGGCCAACATACCGAGTATATAAGAAAATTATTCTGGATTTTGGGGACTGGACTTAGGCACCTTGATATAGCTAAAAAGAATGTAGAAGTTACTGTTAATGCTACTGTTAATAATACTGTTAATGCTACTGTACAGTATATTACTGTACAGTAGCATTATCTATATTATTTTTTATATATTATATATATATATAAATATATATAACATATATATATATATATTAATACAGTACAATTATTGTGTAATAACATTTTAGAGAAGCCCTTTTTCCATTTAGCAGGACTTGCCTTGTGCACAAAACCAGGTGAATAAACACATATTCATAAAAATCTGGTATGGAGGAACTAGACCTACACAAAATCTACACAAGATCTGACCTTTACACTACAAAATGTATATAAGGTAACAGTAAGTGTACAAAACATAGAAACAACTGTTATTGTGGACGCTTAAGGCACATTTACTAATGTTTCCTATAAAAGCATAATTTATTTAAATATTAAAATATATATATATATATATATATATATATATATATACCATCATCATTGGAAATATATGGAGTACATTAGGGTCTCATATATCTTTCAACAAATTTCACAAGATGTGCTTCTTCAGGAAAGAGAGGTGTTAATACTAATATGTCCTAGTTGCACCAGGCCTTTACTAGCCCCATTTGTTAGTTTCTAGGTATAACCATAGTTTATGTTTATGGTTGGAATAAAGAGTAATCAAATGATCTCAAATAAAGGGGTACATTACCTTTCTGGAACCTAAAACCTGTGCTGAATATCCGTTCTGTTTCACAGAAGGCATTCTGGCTATTTTCCTAACTACCCCCTACCCTTTATAATCTACCTAACAATACCTTTTCCTTCCCCTTGCCTCAACACATCTCTTCAAATATTAATAAATACTAAGAAAAGCACCCATCATTATAAAAATATGGGAGGTGCCCATGCAAACTTTTTGAAGATGCTACATCAAGGTCATTGGCCCAAAACAAGAGCGTGTTCATCAGGCAATAAGAAACCTAACATGTATGTACTTGTTACAGGTCAGAGACTCATTAAGTAGTGAAGGATATGAATGATAGTCTTGGGATTATTCCGGAGATTACAACATCAGCCAAACCCCTAAAGTAAACTCTTACCATTTTATCACTTTTGATGTCATCTTTTAAAAACTATGAAATCATTTTGCTGCATTTTCATTGTTTTTCCAGTTTTTTACATTGCACTTGGTGTGTGAATGTGAGAGAAGAAAATTTTGATTTTTAAAATTAAAATTAAAGAACAGTTAAAGTAAAAGAAAAAAAGGAATTGCTCTTAAAGCTCGTCTCTAGGAAACATACATATTATAAAGGTAGATAATCACCAAAATCCATTTTTTAGATCCTAGACCATTACTACTACATCCAACACGGGGAGGGAGAAGACTAATGCTTCCTGTTACTATGCCTTTAAGTAAATAAAATGGTCTTTATTTTTTTTTTCATGCTAGTGATCATTTAGAAGACATTATCTCAGAGATCAGCTTTAAATTTAACCTTCAAAGTAATTAGGGGATAATTTGTGTCAGCTGTTTGAATACGGTTACACCTTATTGGAGACAACCTTGCCCAATGTCAATTTCAGCCCTTTAAACCATTACCAGCAAAAATCAAGCTGGTAAAACAAAAATTCATAGAGTCACCTAATGACATGATCAAAGGAAAGTGTTTAAGACCTCCTGCAAAAAGTCAGGAGCTGAACAATCTGAAAAGGGTTAAGCAGTCAGTGCTGAGACTCTGAACTTCAACAAGACATGATCAGAGCCATACTCAATCAAGAGAGACAGGGGTGTAACTATGAACCACGGAATCCCAAGAAAAATACTGAGAAGACTCCACCAAAGACCCCTCCCTGATACAAAGAACTTTGTATTGATGGCAGCCAGCCTATAGTGCTCCTCCTAATGCCCCCCACACCTTCTCCATTGGTGGCCAGCATCTTCTATTGCACCCCTGATAATAGCCCTTATTACTCTGATGTTCACTGGTGAGTAACCCTAATGCCCTTAATATATTATAATAAAAATAGAATTTTTTTAAAAGTTCACGTCCTGTGGCAAAATAATGATTCTACACATGAAACAACATTTATTCTTACTGAATGTTTTGATGTGAACATTATCTTGAAATCAAATGTGAACACGTACAAAATAGCTCACGTAGCTTTGTGATTTGATGCTTGTTATGATTTCAGTTGTAATAAAATATTAGTTAGGCTTAAATTAAAGTTAGGAGGTGCTGTAATGTGGTAAAAGTTAAATGTGCTAAAAATTGATGTGCCAAAACATCTGGTGCTAAAAGCCAGAAACAACCATAGCAATTTTCATTATCCAAAAATAAATAAAATATATCTTTACCTGTTATAAATTTTAATGCTGCTCCCAAAATGGAGATTTAGGTAAGTTTGAAAGTAAATATATTCCTGACATATTGTTATATGCATGAGTAGTATATTTTATTGTGAAAAAGTTGTCCTTGAGGTCTAGATAAATTATTTTGCTTGGGCTAAATTTATTATATTATCATTACACCGCTTGTAAGCTGGGTTGGGCATCTCCACGTCTCCACCTTCTCTAGTTTGTTCTTGTAATATAAGTAGTCCTGTTACCTGTAGTCCCTGTTTTTTGTACAGTACTGTGTAATAGGTTGAAGATTTTTACATACTACAAAGATAAAAAGGAATAATATTATTATATTGAGGGCTCATGCCCACTAGTTGAACAGATGTACGGGTTGTCATGTGTAACACACAACCATCAAGACTTGTTGGTTTGACATCCATTCCTAATGGCACCCCAAACTCTCCAGTAAGGCTACCTTTATACTATGTGCAGTACAATGCGACTCACATAGTGTGCAATACACAAAACCATCAGACATTGCATGGAAATCAATATATGACATCCTCACTATATGTAAAACTGTGCATTTCTACAATGTACTACTGCAGGCATTTCTGTCTATTTCAGTTCACTGCCACAATAATGGGTTTCCTCTGGGTACTACAATTTCCTACCGAAACCCAAAAAAACATGCAGTTAGGTTAACTGGCTTTCCCCCAGAATTGGCCCTGACTGTGTTAATGACATATAACTATGGTAGGGACATTAGATAGAGAGGGTGAGGGACAGCTAGTGACATGACTGTGGTGAACGCTACATAACATGTCGGCGCTGTAAAAAGTAAGAATAATAATAATAAAATATTCTGTTAAATGGAAATGTTCTGTCCTGAGTGTGTAATTGATGTATGTAGACATCATATTGAATGTCTCCTTTGGTTGGTAGGGTATAAAAGTTTTACTGGAAAAAAAACAGTAAACCAACGTACACTACTAATTCTGCAAGAACAACTCTTACCATGGAAAAATAGAGTGACTTTAGGAATGGATTTGCCAGATATACATATTAGTATTATTATTATTACACAGTATTTATATAGCGCCAACATTTTACGCAGGGCTGCACAAAGTCCATAGCCATGTCACTAACTGTCCCTCGAAGGAGCTCACAATCTAATGCCCATACCTCAGTCATATGTCTTTAATACAGTCTAAGGTCAATTTTGGGGGGAAGCCAAGTAACCTAACTGCATGTTTTTGGAATGTGGGAGGAAACAGGATTACCCGGAGGAAACCCACACAAACACGGGGAGAACCTGCAAACTCCATGCAGATAGTGTCCTGACCGAGATTCAAACAATTTCACCGCTGGAAATTTAAACTCTGTGTATGGCTAGAGACTTTATGGAGCTTACACAGTGCCGCTGAGTACTATTTCCTGCTGCCATGTGACATTAATAGTTGGCCATTTCTATCACATGAGTGGAAGGAGAATGAGCCTTGTAAATACAGAAATGGGGAAAAGAAAGAAAGATGAATATATGCGGTTAATGGTGATGTGAGGGTGAAAGTGAACCATTGTTTTTCCCAGCATGGACAAAGTATATTCCTTGAAAGAATTGTAAGAGGGATAATACCTGAGGGCAAAACAGATCATTTGCCATTTCTGCCATTTGTAATGTTTTCTTGAAATAAGCACCAGAAAGTACACAAACATTCGTGTTTGTGTCCAGCAAATATCCAAGCTCATTCTTCTAAGGTTTTCTTTGTTCAAAATGATTCAATAGCCAATGAAAAATGCATTAATTAAGTGTGCTTCCTCTAAGCAGCCAGTTATGCCTAAGAAAAGCAAAAAGAACTAAATCCCCAGGACTGTGCTCTTTACTATGACTGAGTAATTATTTAAACAAAGATGAAACTACTGTGGACACAAACACTCATGTAGAACAAAGTCCATGACAAATTTCCATGTTGATCTAATGAAGAGAACGACTTGCACAACATCTGCGTGCTGTATGAAATGCAGTAATTTAAAGCCTCTCTGAAGAGTTTTGACATATGGTGTATTAAACATACAACACTTTAGGAGAATACACGTGGACGTCCTCTGAAAATATGGTTTCCTAAAGCTGGACTACTCCATCTGTACTTGTTTGTAATATATCACTTTTATTACTGCTGGACAGTTTGCAGGCAGCAGAAGAGTACATACGAAGTGCAATTACTGCTAGCAACCAATGATACTGTAATTGATTTCCCTGTCAGATCGTTGAAAGATAAATTCTGATTGGCTTATGAGAGTTACTGCATATAACACATTTATAGTTTAATAAGGAACAAATAAACCTTTGGGGGAAAAAAACGAATTCTGAGGATTATTATTATTATTATTATTATTAAACAGGATTTATATAGCGCCAACATATTACGCAGCGCTGTACATTAAATAGGGATTGCAAATATTCTAAAAATTGACCAATGGATCTAAAGAAGTAATTTACTTACAGCATCCCCAGTCCTTGCATTTATGCTACCCTTATGGGTGTGTAGAATAACCGCTCCCCCACTGCCCATTATGGCCTATTCTGTAGGTTCAATGCCAATACAGGATATACTGGCCGACGGGAGGAACCACAGCTTGAAGCTAGGGGTGCACATATTTACCTCATCTGACTGCTTGAATACTTCCACTTTCAAGGGAGAAAAAAAAAGTTATCCTTTAGTTAAAGGGCCTCTGTAAAGGTAGGTAGAATAATTTTTATTTTGAGTAAAAGTGGTAACAGGATCACTTTAAAGGCAGTTTGTAAAAAAATATGTTGGATGCCAATGCTGACTATCTGAAAATGTAGATTCTCTGGCTGTCCTTCAGCAACTTAACAGTCACTTCATTAGGTACACCTTGCTGATACCAAGTTGCAACCCCCTTTGCCTTCAAATCAACTATAATTCTTTACGGTATAAACTCAACAAGGTGCTGAATACTATCCTTAGCTTCCTGGACCTGGTGACTGCGCAGGCCATTTCAGTAGAGTAACTTCATTGTCCTGTTCAAGAAACCAGTTTGAGATGATTTGAGCTTTCAATCACCCAGGTTAACTGATGAAAGTGTATCTTCTCCAGCCTTGGACAGATTTAATAAATCAGGCCCATTGGGTCTGACTTAATAAAGCTATGTAAGACTGCAGAAGATAGACTAAGTGAACCCGGGTGGTCCATCAAACCTGGAATGGATTTCTTAAAATACTTTGCTAATATTTGGGTAATGTTTTAAGTACTAAACCAGATACATTCCAGGTTTGCTGGGTCACCCAGGTTCTCCCATGATAGTCTATCTTTGCCAGTCTTGGAGAGCCTTAATAAATTAGGCCTATTATCTTGCTGGAAGTAGCCATTAGAAATTGGGTACACGGCAAGGGGTGGACATGTTCAGCAGCAAAATTACCCTTAGTGTGAATCCGGAGTGTGACTCGGGGTAGATTTTCCATGCAAAAAGCGGTAATCCCGAGTCACACTCGGGGTTGCTTAAAACATTCAAAAAACACTTACCTTGTTCCGTTATCATCCCCCAGCATGCTGCTGGTCCCTGCAGCTCCTTGGGACACGTTTTCTTCCTCCGATCTTTACCGGCATGTGCAGAGGCGATCTCCAGGGTTTACCGGTAACGTCGGTGCATGCGCCGGTGCTGGCGGGAGGAGCTGCGAGAAATTCAAATAATTTTGTATTGGATTCAATACAAAATAGCTGTATTGAGTCTAATACAAGGAAATCTCTATATAATATATATATAATTATATTATATATATAATATACATGCTACTGTACAGTTATATTACATGTTTAACTATTTTTTTAGACTTTTTTTTCTAAGTTTTTTTCAAAGTGTAATAATAAATGTATTACATTTAATAAATATTGGACATATTTCGGTGAGTAATGCCTAAGAATCATCAATCATATGTAAAATGATTTTAAAAACAAAAAAAAAATAACACTTTTTGCGTGGAAATACGGACAGAATTAGAACGCTAGGGGGTTAAAGTGCGCTGTGCCATTATACAATTGTGATTTGGTTCTAAGGGGCCTAAAGTGTGCCACCACTATAACCAGTCTGAACTGTTGATATACAGCAGAATACTGTGTTAAATCTAGGTACTTACCCTACCATCTGAATTTTGCAGCAGAAATCAGACTAGACAATGTTTTCAAATATTCTCTTGTCCAGATTTTACAGAAGTGGAGTCCCATATGTGGTATCAGGTTGCTGTAGCGTATCTGGCTAAATGTTTTGCACGTTGTGCATTCAGAAATACTCTTCTGCCTACTTCAGTTTTAGGGAGGTTATCTGAGTTACTGTTCCCATCTGGCTTTTCTTCTTGGAAATCTGGCATCAACAAGGCAGTTTTGCCCAGAAAACATAACCATGGAGGTGATTGTGTGAGAAACTCCCAGCAGATCAGCTTTTTCTGAAATACTAAGGCCAGCCAACCTGGCACCAACAATTTCTATCCATTCTTCCATTCTAATGCTTTGTTTGAACTTCAGCAGGTCATCTTGACCAAAACCATTGAGTTGGACTCATTATGTCTGGCATTTACCGCAGGTTCTTGTAACCTGGTGCATATGCTTTAAATGGCATTGATTAGTGTATAATTAGTAAAAATCACATTTACTGCATATAAATATGCCCCAATGTATGAATGGCTATATGCCACCCCTGGAGCCCTTTCACCCTAGACCGTGGTCTATGCTGGTTATACAGAAATCCAGTACATTGGACAGGAACAACCCACAGCATTCTTTAAATTAAAATGTTATCTCTGTCTTGTGTGCAAATGAATGAATGCAGCTTTTGTAAGTGAAGTTCTTTTTACTGAGCTGGTGATTACTATGCTTTAATGTGAGGCATGGGCCTAAATTTGACATTTATTATGAAACAGACAATCACAATATTTATTTACAGAGGATACTATTTTAGGGCTGATGACATTTAACCGAGAAACTCAAATTTACACACTCCGCAGTTTTATGATGAACAAAAACAAGAAGTAGGTTAGAGAATTTATATTACGTGCAGCCTTGCACAGCATTAATATAAACTGATATATAAAATGTAATAATTATTCAATATATTGTTTCTATCGGTGAGCACTATATGCAGTACACTTATGGCACAGATAGATTATGAAATGCAAACATGAATTCTTTATGCATGCAGTAGGTATGTTATATCATATAGCAGTGCTAGGTCCCAGGATTGAATCTCGGCCAGAGCACCATCTTCATGGAGTTTGTAGGTTCCCCTC
>NC_092860.1:135951556-135973318 GCF_032062135.1 Pyxicephalus adspersus
AAAATTGAACTTAGACTGTATTAATGACATATGACTATGGTAAGGACATTAGATTGTGAGCCCCTTCGAGGGGCAGCTAGTAACATGACTATGGACTTTGTACAGCACTGCGTAAAATGTTGGCGCTATATCCATACCGTGTAATAATAATAATAATAATGATAATAATAATAATGTTCCCATATAGGCCCTTCCCTATCACAAGGTTGTGATCATGTAGCTTCCAGGGCTGGTGTTGCTCTTTCTCTTGGATACAGCAGTACAATTCTGGGTGCTTATGGTAAGTTAAAGCAGTCCAGGCCATACTATATAATTGTCACTCAAATAAAGCATATTAGGTCAGGGATTGACCAGAAGGTCTCTGTCCATCTAGAGAGTCACCCGTATGGACATATTTGCTCTATACTAATGCAGAATTTACATCTTCTTTAGTAATGCTGCCCTCATGTTCTTGTTCCTCACGGGTCTCCCTGTTTGAAAAAAAACTTTCTACAGTCCACAATGATATATATATACTGTATGTGTATAGTATGGTATTTTCATGGTATCTATGTGATCCTTTTTTTTTCAATTTTCCTCTAACTAGAAGCACTTCCAGGTTTCTGCCCCCTGTAGAGTGCTTAATGGGAAATGAATTCTAGGGTACTGGCAGGTGCAAATATTAGCTGCCTATCATTAAGTGGCATCATGTTTACATGTGGGCATACAATATATGTGATCACTGTTTGTAACATTTTATTTTGATTACCATTGGTACATATTTGTTATTGAATTAGTGTGCAAGAAAAATTTGTGGTTTACCTTATCAACATCTAATGTGCACATTAAAAACCTGTCCCAAATGTAATGTAGCTAACACTTTATAGAGCCTACTGGTGCTTTTGTTTACATTTGTGGGCACTAATAGAGCATTAAATATTTATAATAAATAATGTAAGGAAAACAGATAACATAAAGTAAATAAAATCACATGTAGTCGAGATACATAGTCCAGTAGCTCAAGCTAAAATTTGGAAACACTAGCAAATTACCATAAAAATGACTTATTCCTTTCAAAACACTTTTGCCAGAGGCCCTATTGAAAGACAGCCTACCTGGTAAGAAGGTAAAAAGAGAGTTTTTTGTTTCAGACATTTACAAATACAAGTGAATCCAAACTGCAATATCTGGTCCCTAACCATAAACTCCCTATGCTCCAAACCTGGCACCAATTTCTAGCAATAAATACTTTGAGTGCAGGTATTCCTTTGAGGTGTCCTTGTCCTCTTTAAGGAAATAGTATCAACAAAAAACAAAAGTTGAATATTAAACAATTTTTTTAATATATTTTTTTTCCTTTTTTTATTAATTTGCAAGTGTTATTGAACTTGCCTACTGGAGATGATGTTTCCTTTCCATCCTATCATGCCATAACCCTCATATTTTTTATAATAATTGCTTTTTTTTCTCGCTCCCTTATTCTTCTCCTCCCTAATTAACATTTATCTAGATGTTAGGCGTGGGGAACATTATATGGAAATATTTAAATGACAGTTCTCACAGCAGCAGAGCTCCTGGATGTCTGTACAAGGAAAGTTTTTAAAAGTAAATTAGATGCATTAAAAAAGATTAGTTCACAAACTAACTTATTGGAAGATTGTTGTGAAAATTAATCATCTACTTTCAGACTCTCTTAAATGATACAGCAACATACCAGAAAATGTAATTTTCCCAATGGCAGCTAAAGATGCCCAGTGAGGGCACCTCTACCCAATCTAAAATAAATGTACATATACTGTGCAGTTAGGGTCCCCATTTCATATACCCAGGGGCCCACTTTGAGCAAAACTGACCCTATGCCAAATTACTAAACGAGTGACAATTGACATGTAGATGCTATAGCTCTTATAAAATTCATATAAAGTTCATCCTCCCTTTCTCTTCTCAAGTACTATTAGTGCTACTGTCATTAGGAATGATCTCTAACAATCATTTACCGTTGCACTGATCTGTTCATAGCTTAATTTTATTCTCAAACCTCTTCTGCCCTTAAAATGTGTCGGACTAAGATATTATAAAAACACAAAGCTTCAATCACTTTCTGGCTTTTCTATAATACTCAGTGGAATTTCCCTGCTCTGAGAAAAGCTGTTTGGGAGCAATAAATTCCTTGAAATGTCCAGAGATAGCCTTCTGTTTCTATGGCGGGTTAATCATGAATCAGCATTGTATGCGGCCAGGGGAGAAGATAAAACATCATGATGCATTTTATATAGACTATTTATGAGAATAATACCAAGAGCAATAAAAACATTGGTTTATATATCATCAAAGGCCATAAATGCCCAGTTTATTAGTTGAACACTTTAATATAAGCAATCATCTTAAACATATAATTTCCTCTGTCTAATTTTAAGATAATGACTTAGCTGGGGCTTTGAAGCTCTCGGTGTTTGTAATGCAGTTTCACAGCGTGTGCTATTAAGTGTCATTTATTAAAAAGGCCACTAAATATCAATTACCAGATAGTTTATGTACAAAAATTGCTTAATAACATTCATACATAAATATTTAAAGGTTTAAAGAACTTGTTAGGGCAGTTTGTAGTACAGCGGGGAGCAATATATTTCTGTAGTCTGATGACTTCCTTTGGTGTAACTCAGTGAAATGCATTCTAATACAGCAGTTAGCGAAGTTTAACAAACTGTACACACCCATGTTTTTATATATGTTGACATAAGCCATGTGTCTGTGGAAAGGTGTGCATCGTTTAACCAAAAGGCTATTTGTAAGGTCAGATACTGATACAAGATGAGAAGAACTAACTATCATTCCAATTAATCCAAAAGGTGTTCAATAGGGTTGCAGTCGGAGCTCTGCGCAGTCTATTCAAGTCAATCAAGTGATTATGGGAGTGATTTTCTCTGCAGTTGTTAAAGGCAAAACAATAGCCACAAATGTTTTAATTTTCTGTCCTTACTTTGTTACCAAATTATGCATTTTCAGTCTCTTGTATTTACTAGGCCATATAGCAACACGGTAAATGAAATAATGGTAAACATGGTAAATAAAATAATGGTAAATCTGCATTCTATCCCCTATTTAATGTACAGCGCTGCGTAATATGTTGGCGCTATATAAATCCTGTTTATTAATAATAATAATAATAATAATAATAATTAATAATAATTCTAAAGATGTCCAATAAACATAGGATTAACATTTGCAAATGTTTCTAGTGACAGATGAACAAACAAGTTCTGTACACCCATGAAGCCATTCTGTTCAGTATATAATGGAGGACATAACACATTGATGAACAATGTCAGAAGACCACTTTACATTCCTATGGAGCACAACCAATCATCCTTGGATGCGAATCATTTCACGTATACATAGCTTGAGATCGTAAGTTGTTGTTGTTGTTGGTCATGGCCCTCTTCTCCTTTAGTGCCATTGTTGGTTCCTGTTTATTATCCAGGTTTGTCATCTGCAACCCCTATTAATTGTACAGCACTGTGTCATATGTTGGCACTCTATAAAGGTTAATAATATTTTTGGGGTAACTGATCATATGTCCTTTTAAATGAATCATTTTTTGTTCTAGAGTTTCCCTTTTTTCTCAGCTAGTTTCCTTTATCTTTAACAAAGGACATCATTAAAAAAACTTTGAACTTGGAGTGCTAGCCTGTCCATTTCTATCTCTCTTTTGGATGTTCAACCATACTGTCCGAAAAACAGTAACTTTTAATTTTTGTTTGCATATGAGAGTAACATGAGTTTGGAAGCCCCAAAAATTGATAAAAGTTGACAACTGAGTATGGCTAAACCTGAACCAGGACACCACTTTACTTGCGGCTCATGTATAGTATATTTACCAGTATAATGCAAGGTACATGTACAAAGCCTGGGCCCACTCCCTCTGTAAATGTTATTAGCTCTTAGAATGTGCAATAGGTACTAGTTACAAAAAAAATGTATACTTACCTTACCCCTTCAAAAAATTTGGGTTTCTACTTGCCCTTTACCCATCTCTCTTGAAAGACACCAAGGTGGGATCCAGGGAAATCCTAGTGATCATAACAACCCTCACAAAAAGACGCTCTTGCAAAGGATTGAGTTGTCCACTCACCATTGGTCTCCTCTACAAGAATCAGCCTAGAATTAAGAAGACATCATTGCCAGCAAAGAGAGAGGGTTTTACTTTTATTTCACTCCAAGTTTAGATTTAAACTAAATGAATCAGTTAATTAAAGCTATTTAGTAATTTATGATTAACATTCTATCAATGAACTCATTGAAAGATTTCCCTAGTATCATTTGAAGCATACTTACCTGGTAGGTATTAGAAAATGACTTATAATGTACAGGTATAAGTGGTTGCTTAACACTTAACAGAATAATTCCCAGTACTAAAAATTTAATTTACTATTGATCCTTTTTTAATTAACTGAGTGCCAAAGCTTTCCAGTACTCATACAAGTCTGTGTTTTATTGGAATTTCATTACCATTGTTTTTCAACTAATAAGAAAATCTGCAACATTCCGACTTGTTTAATGGTATCCCAGCAACAGAGATTGGTATTTCTATAAGCTTTCCACAAACAATTCAGCTTTCCCAGATTTGCATTTGTAATTAAAATATTGTACATACTGACACCAGAAGGGAGGCAGGACTAGGAATTGAACTTGGTACTAATTGATTTAACTAGTCGTAATTGCTTGGCGGGGGGCGTGGTACAATATGCGATGTCAGCTGCATGGAAAAATGCGGACAATTGTGTAAGTCCATCATCATTTATGAGCATGAAATAACAACCCCTGACAAGGGCAGGCCCCTCCTGATGACTAATCCTACTTTAGATGCAAATTATGGAATCACTGATCTTGACTTACCAGAAGAAGTCAGAGCACCGTATAATTGCCAGGATAGATTTAGATATAATATTATTCTTCTCTACAGGCTAAAACCATCTGTATATGTTCTTGCTATTTATATAAGTACTAAAAGTAGACCAATAATAGAACAAACCTATGATCACTGTAAAGTTTAAATCATAACAGAGATTTTTAAATAATTGTCTTATAGCAAATATTATTCCAAGTTACCTGTGTTCGCATTATAGTTCAAGCAAATCTATCCAAATGAACAGACTTTTAAGGAGATCATAAAATTTGCAATGGTTTCAATATATTAGAATAACAAAGAATCTATTGAAAAACAAATCTGTCAAACACTAGAGTACTCCCAAATCTTGGTTGATCAGTACTTATTCTTTGCAGAATTGAGAATGTCCTTTCATTGCAAAATGCCACCAACTCCCCCTTCCCACTGGTCTGACAGGTTGAATTAAGTAAGCATGGAGTGTTCCCTAACAGCCACCAACCAATGGTAGTTTTTTCCAATGTTTATCAACACAGCTCTGTCTGTTGGTTACTTCTGTTTGTTGGGAGGCACGGAACACTTATTTTAGCCTGCAGGAGCATTGGGCATTTGAAAAAGCCGATGGATGGTTGTGCACTGGTCTGGCTGGTTATTGGGAGGCACTCAACACTTATTTTAGCCTGCAGGAGCAGTGAGCACTTGAATAAGCTGATAGATGGTTGTACACTGGTTCTGCTGGTTGTGCACCCATCAACAGGTATATCCCTACCTTTAGGCCTATTCAGCAGAGATCACCTGGCCAATTCTATGACACTTGATCACCTAACTTATAGCAGAAAGACCTAACCACACAGCTATCTGCAGCAAAGACAAATCAAATTGCACACATTTTTATCCTTGAAAAGAAGTAGCATGGTTGGTTTTGGGGATAATGTGGACATCACACTGTTTTAAGGGGGTATTTGGGTTTGCTCTATAAAAAATGGTGATTTTTTTTGAAATACTGATATGTAAGTAATATGTGCCCCCTACACCTGGGGTTTTTCCAATGGCATAAAATATTGAGGGTAATCCTGCAGTCACCTATCCCAAGAGGCTGTGTGATTTTACATAGTGTGTGGGCAGAAGTGCTCAGTCTCTTTCAATGGCCCTGATTTATTAATTAGTGCGATCATCAGCGGGCAAATGTAAATGTAAGTGCCCAATCTCACACATTGGGCCTGATTTATTAAAGTTCTCCAAGGCTTGGAGAGAATACACTTTCATCAGTGAAGCTGGGTGATCCAGCAAACATGGAATAGTTCTGGTTCAGGATTGAAAACATTTGCTAAGGAATAGCTAATAACTTTTAGGAAATCCATTCCAGGTTTGCTAGATTACCCAGCTTCACTGATGAAAGTGTAAACTCTCCAGCCTTGGAGACCTTTATTAAATCAGGCCCAATGTGTGAGATTGGGCACTTACATTTACATTTGCCCGCTGATGATCGCACATATGCACAGAATAGGATTGGGAACTTCTGCCCCCACCCTGTGTAAAATCACTCAACCTCTTGGGATAGGTAACTGTGGGATTACCTTTAATCCTTTATAATAAGGCAATGTACATAATCACTGGGTCACAATACAGAGTGGGGGGAGGGTAGCAGTCCCTTCACCCAAAACTTTTATATTTTTGATGATAAGTCCACTTTAGGTGACATTGACCACCTGAAGGAATCATCCACTGCTATAATACATTATCCTTCTGTAATCATGTAAAGATAATGTAAAATAGATCCAACTTTAAAATGTTGTTACAAAACAACAAAAGTTTTGGAAATAAATGCCGGACTCCAACGTCACAGAGTTGTAAAAGGGTTTGGAAGTGATATCCAATTATTAAACAATGTTCAGTGATTATGTACATTGCTGCTAGCAATTTCTCTAAATGTGTAAATTAGCCAATCCTCTAATTACCTTACTTTGAAGTGGACATTACACTCTAATGATGGGGGATATACAACCTAAATGGCTTTTGATGTCCTGGTATCTTAACATGATTGTCTTGATATAAGAAAAGCAAAACTTGAGATAGGATGCTAAAAGAAATATAGTTAAATAGAAGGAGAAACTGGGGCAGTGGCTGATACTGGCACTTCAAAGCCGAGCCAGTCTAAAATTGCTGCCGATTGCTCCACACAAAAGTGTTCCCTTGTGGATGACAGTGCATGGTGACAAAGTTCAATTGGCAACAGGAGCCAGAAAAGATCAAAGGCTCCCCATTGTAATAGTTCTGTTCCATGAAGAATTGCTCATTGTTAATAGCTCTCCAGTCTATAGCTGCTAGAACTGCATATCAGGAATCTTGTTTCCAAAGCCAGCCTATGTGACATACTACTACTAGAAGACATGCATGCAAATCTCTCTCCAACATTTGTTTGTAGCCAATATAAAGCATTATTCACTGTATACAAAGGAAATAACAACAGAATCTGACGTGTTTTTAAAAAATAATTGTTCTTCAGCACCCAGTGTTTTTAAACTGGATTAGAAGAAGCTGTAGGTGGGTGGAGGCCCCTGTATTGTGACCCAACGCTTCAATAACCACCCAACAACAACCCATAGCTAAAATGGGCTGGGTAGAGCACTGGTACCAGTGAACTGAGTTATAAGGCTTCTAGAAACAACAGTTTTGTGATAAGTCTGTAGGCCCTAACTGACCATGGTGGAGCATTTCCAGGTCTTCTTAAAATAGAGTTAATTGACTGGACTTGATAATCCCTGGCTGATTGGTATTGTATTCCCGAAGGGGTGCCAGCTCTGAGGTTTTCATAAAGTACACCCTATCCTTTCCTATAGTCACACTTCATAAATGTTTGCCCAATGCAAACTGTTCATACCATAATCTATTTTTAAGACAGAACGTTGAATGGATAATGGAACCCATGTGATCTGGATGTAGGCTCAGAAATGTCTGCAGATCGCTTTAGGTGATATAGGACCTGGAAAACTAACTCTGGTTATAGCCATAGCCAAGCCATTCCAATATGCAAAACTTCAGCCTGTCTATGTGAGATATTTCCTCCCTTTCTGTTCTGGAGAAACAGTAAGTGAGTGGATAGTTGTTGCCTGTTATCCTGTTTCATTGCGTCAGGAAAATTTTGGATTTTTTCATCACTTTCTGTCCCAATATTTTATAGTACGAGTATGGTGAGGTTAAATCTCCATAGCAGGTGCACAGACTGTAATAAAAAGCCACCAGAAACTATAATCCTTCTTTTCAAGCTAAATATACATTTTTAGGTAATCCTGTAACTTTAGGGTCACTTTTACAAAAAAGCCTACCTAAAAATTAAAAGTCAAAAGTTTGTTGTCCCTGTTTGTTCAGTGTTGCCTTTCTTTCAGTGTTGCCTTCCTCCTCTGACTTGTACATTGCTAGGCAAAGTGGAGGTACTTTCAAAGGCGGGTGAGGGGAGCACTCATTATACTCATCTAATAGTTAAATGGTTGCAATGGCTTTGGAACAGGGAGAAGAGGTGGCTTTTTCCTACATAGGTTGCAAGAAAGGTATGTGAACCAATGTATGTTTTACACATCAGATGGCCTTTTTTTGTCAAAGTGATTCTGTGGTGGGAGAGTCACTATAAGGCGAATGCCAGTCAATGTCAATGTTAGTCAGTGCAATAACAGGAACATTAGAGAACCCATAGTACATTTGAAGAAGAAGAATTTGCTGCATTCCTGTGCCCAGTTCAACAACCTACAGATATACTTTATTAAAAGGATTTGCTGACACTTGTAGTTTTTTGATTCACCCACTACAACTTTTTTTTAACAACAGTGCCTACTTCACTTTTGGATAAACGCATTCTCGTTAAAAGTTTTATCCATAAATAGCATCAAATTTTCAAGACAGGTCTGATGGATCTGATGATTCTGATAAATTGTCAACACATAGTAGGCTTTATATGGTCAGCAGGTTTGCCTTGTAGTGCTGGGGTCATTGGTTTAGGTCACACCTAGGGTATTATTATGTGCATGGCTACATTGGTTTTATCACACAATGAGGCTGATTTTCTAAAGCTCTCCAAGGTTGGAGAGGATACACTTTCATCAATGAAGCTGGGTGATCCAGTAAATCTGGAATGGATTTCTTAAAAGTCTTTTGCTATTTGTTAGCAAATGTTTTCAATTGTAGACCAGATCCAATACAGGTTTTCTAGATCATCCAACTTCAAGGATGAAAGTGTATCCTCTCCAGCCATGGAGAGCTTAATAAATCATGCCCAATGAGTGAGAGTCTGGGTCTTTAGACCAAAAAGAGGGACAAGTATGAAAGAAAGAAGAACATAGTTATTTAGTCCAAATAGGGTGACAGTCCCTCCAAATAGAGGACATTTAAAAAGTAAACATGAATCATTCTTAATCATCAAAGGCCTGAATGTACAGTTACCCAAACTGCTCCTATTTCTTTTTCAGTAAACAAAGACATCACCAAACGTAGCGCCATAGCCCCTAAAGCAAGACGGCAGGGTGATCACAAAACTCCCTGATTACATAAGGGTCCTAAAAGATCAGCTTTTCATCTCATATTTCATTTGCTTTTAGGAATCGCCCACACTTTACCATGTACGTCTTCGCAACATTTTAATTAATAAAAAAAGGAAAGGGAGCCTGGCAGGGAGGCGTATTTGCCACGGGCAAGTATGACCGAGAAACCACTTAACAAACCACAAATTTCAGAGCCCGCGCCACATCTGCATTTTATCAGCTTTTTCCGGATAGTGTTACACTAAACAATTGTCTGCAGAGCGGTAGACAGCTGAGACTTTAAAGTGCAGAATTACTGAGAAAATGCTACAGATAAAAAAACAGCACATGTATCCTATCAGTGTAATGAAAGCAACCTGCAGCTAGCGCCATGGTGCCTTAGCTGTAAGTACCCTGTAGAGGAAGGCTTTCATTTAACTCATGAGAGGGAGGCGAGGGAACTGGAGACTAAAGGTCACTTCATAGCAGCTCTAATCAGCTAACAGAAATACCTTTGGAAAATATGAAAGGAAAAGAAAAAAAGTTGAAAGCTTAGTGTTTGGAAAACAAGCGCAGCAAATTCAGACAAGAGACCATGTCTGATCACACTGAGAGCTTCATTTCCTGCTGGAGGTAGGCCTAGTGGGTAGCGGGAGTATGATAGACAACGTTCTCAAAACAAGACACTGGCCAGAATGAAATGGCATGGCCGGAACAATGGATGCTACTATGACGTTCTAAAATTCCAGCCATTGTTTATTATTTTTTAAGGTCCAACTTTTTATTAGTTGCCAACTGACCCTGATTTTCAGGAACTTTTTAGGTTTTCCAGATTTGACCCTGGAAATATTTGCCCTTAGAAATATTTCTGGTATGGGAGCACTGGTCAACTGATAAAATAATCCCTATGTCAGTTTTATGCCATGTATACATTTTATAATTGGTATTGTGTCCATTGAGCACCATAATGGAGCTGTAAAAACCTGCGAAGTCTATGAAGTTTATGGAGAAAGTTAGAAAAGGACTTTGGTATTTCCTATTGGAAGAAAGAAGCAGCAGTTTATGGTGCACCTCAGTTTTTAATAAGGAGATGTGTTCGAAATCAATCCAAAATTTGCATCCTGTGCAAGAACCAATGTTTTGTGGGGGACATAATGGTCTGCTTTGTTTTAGAGGTGTCCATACCTGAAACACATTTTTTTTTCTGCTCAGGATGTCATTCTGTTGTATTTCAGTAAAATACGCACATGCAATGATGCTTTTTTCCTATATATTTCCTACAGTATCACTGTTAGCCTGGTATTAGCCTGGTAAAAAGGTATTTGGGCTTCATTTGGTTGGTTTTTATTTCTATGTCCCCTTAGCAGCATTTTCCTCTCAATTCATGTCAGTTATTTCCAACTCGGCTAAGAAGGATGTATGGTTGAACTTCAAAATCTAAAACAATATTTTTCCATCTTCCAACTCTGAGAAATCTAATGTATTGCAAAGTATTATCTCCATGTTTTCAGTACCTTGTAAGAATATGGGGCATTCCAGATCCTTCTAAGATTAAGGGGCCATTTTTTCCAAAGAGGAAAAAGTTCTGTATACTTTTTACTGGACATACAATGTTTACTCCATGTCATTCCTAGCAAACAAGAAGCTGTGTCGAGATTGTGATGTCTCATGGGGGTTTTTTAGTTGTAAGTGGCAGGCAGGAAAGTCACAATGACTTACTGGTCACATGACCCGGCTTCCATTCTTCTGGCCTTTTTTGGACAGTCATCGAACATTAATGCACATCAGTAAAGCACATCACTGTGCTTTATATATCAGAAAATATTTTATTCCACTGTAGGTTCCTATGCTGCTGCTTAATAAAAGGACCTCAAAGTATGTCTGCTCTACTCTCTGTTTTACAAAATTTGGTATCACAGATATCCCTATTCTAAATAGTATATTGAATATGCCATATTGACATTGAGATTTTAGAGCAATGATGTAGAAATCATTCACTGATAATATTATTATAGTCATCATTATTTTAGTAATTTTTTATATGAGTGTTTACTTAAGTGGGTACATGTCACTTGAAAGATTTACAATTATAGCTCTGCGCATGTTTAAAGAAGTGTCACACATGCTTTATTTCAGGTAACACCAGTCATCTTTAGCTGTTATCTTTTAAGCAACATATGAAGCACACAAATCAGCATTGTACTGCTGCTTAGATGTAAGCGTTCAGCCTTGTCCATTAACAAATCTAATTTAGTTCACTTTTAGAGTTGGAAACTTTTTATACAAAAGGCTGAAATGCCCATGATGATCAGGGATGTCTATTTCCAGTTCTTGATGGCTAAATACAGGCTAGGATTCACCTTACCTAAATTACCACTGTCTATTGGAGAAATGCTAAAAATGTGTTCAGATCCTGGTCCTGGAGGACAGAAGTTGGACACCCCTGTATTAAACTAAACTGGTCATGTCAGAAATACTGTTATTGTAGCTCACTAAGTTTAATACTTTAATTACTAACCCCCAAACAGGTTTGTAGAATAGAAGAGTCAAAGAAAAAAGTCCGTATTTACATACTTGTTGCAGATCAATGACTTCATGCACTACAGAAGTAAAACATTATTATTATAAAGTATTTATATCACACTTTTTTGCCGTGCTGCACAAAGTCCATAGGCTTGTCACTAGCTGTCCCTCAAAGGAGCTCACAATCTAACATCCCTACCGCAGTCATTTGTCTTTTTTTTTTAATACAGTTTAAAGTCAATTTTGGGGGGAAGCCAAATAACATAACTGTATGCTTTTTTTGGGACATAGGAGCAAACCGGAGTACCCAGAGGAAATGTGTAAACTCCATGCAGATAGTGTCCTGGCCAAGATTCCAACCTTGAACCTTGTACCGCAAAGGCCAGAACACTTACCTCTGAGCCATTGCACTGCCCATTACCACAGAAAACTAAAATTGCTGATAGTTTTTATAGAAATTCTTCTTTACCCTTCACAGAATAAATATATCATGACGAATAGTCTGTTCTTGCCCCATTACATGCATGGATGTCAGTAGCTCATAGAGTGTGGTTTTCATAAGAAGCCTCTGGTTACAGCATATGGGCAAGAAGTAAAGAAGATTCTGGCTGGTCATCTGTATGACTTGGTCATCTGTTGGAGTAATGTTCCATTCAATATGTCAAAGAAATGATACAGGCATGCCTGCATTGTTACCAGAATGTATTCTGGTGCTCTGGTACTTCTGGAGCTGATCCAAATCACTTATCATCTGTGTGTACATCTCATTGAGTTCTGTCTGTACCTATCCTAGTCAATCTATAAGATAGGCGGCCTCATTGATCATTTTGATCATTACCTATGATGATCATTGATCATCATAGTTGACCTTAGCCGGGGGTGGTGGGCCAAAACCCCCCACTAGGGAATTGAATCATTTTCATGATACGTAACCATACTCCGGGTACCAGAATTTTGCCCATTCTGTCAGTTACATGGATAGCTTTAGCACAGGTATAAGAGTCTTTTTACTCATGATAACATGTATGTAAATCTACCCTGTTTCCCCCATTTTAAGTCATCCCCAATAAATAAGCCACCCCCGATTTTTGAAAAAATAATTAAAATAAGACACTCACCCGTGAATAAGACATCCCCCCATATCCGATCCTGTGTGTGTCTCCTTGATGCTGGCTGCAGCGCGTGTCTCCTCCTGGCTGCAGTGCAGAGTGAAACTGAAAGTAACAAGCCGGCATTCTGCACCAGGAAGCAAGGTGCTGATCCCTGCCCGAACGGAGATCCCTACCCTAACGGAGATCCCTACACTTAATTACCGGTAAGTGAACAGAAGGGGACAATCATTGCATAGAGTGATCAGAAGGGGACAATCATTGCATAGAGTGATCAGAAGGGGATAGTCAATGGCATAGAGTGATCAGAAGGGGACAATCAATGGAACATGAGTGATCAGAAGGGGACAATCAATGGCACATGAGTGACTTTCAACAATAAATGTGTACTGTAGTCTTCTTCATGGAAAAATAAGACATCCCCTGAAAATAAGACCCAGGGCATATTTTGGCATTTCAAAAAATATAAGAGAGTGCCTTATAATCGGGGAAACAGGGTAATAACAACAATTTATATATTGCAGCTTACCAGTACATAGATGTGTTGGCTGCATTTGTTTTCTTTTTTAAAGCTTTTTTCCTTTATTTTCATCTTCACCCCTGCCATTAACTTTGTCCTAGGGTGTCAACGCTTACATATCATATCTGTGCACAAGCAGTGTTGTCACCGTAGGACAAGCATCTCTCTGTCTCCTGTTGTCCAGAACATAAAGGGAAGGCATTCTATAGTTCTCAAAAAAGCTAAGAACAATGAAACTGATAAGAGCTCGGCACATACAAAAAGCACAAAAACTTATCAGATGTCAGGATTCCTGGGAAAATTACAAAGGTATTTTTTGCACCTTTTAAGCAGATATAAGAAAATACTTTCCATACTATATTTAAAGCTGATGTCTAGAATGGAGGTTATTTTTCATTGAATCCCCCCTCTCCAAGCACAATCAATGGGTGATTATATTTTTTTTAAATTATAAAGCAATTATAAGGAATTTAAGCATTTATTACCTGTGATGCCATCACTCCCAGCCAAGTCCTGGGGCAGATGTAAGGAGGTAGCTCTGTAGATGGTGACACGGGAGTTCTCTACTCCCCTGTCATTGCCAATGTAGCTGAAAAGCGGCTTCTGCTCTTTCACTTCTCCCACAGCTGCAAACCTTCCTTTCCTATAATGACAGGAGCTTGATTTGAGACAGAAGTGGTGAACAATAAGGTAAACTTCTGTCAATATTTTGCTATTAAACAATATAAAATGATAACTGTTTATGTCTTTGTTTTTGTATACAGGTAGTACCCAAGTTAAGGACATCCAACATACGAACAACTCCTAGATACGGACGGGGCTTCCCTGCTCGTTTGTGTACAGGATGTAGGCTTTGGGGGGGGGGGCGGTTCGCATGACTTACAGAAGAAAACTTTTGCTAAACACAGCTGAGACTGAGCTCTTTTGCAACATCTTGTAACTCTTTAATGACCAAGACAAACTTCGCAGTTGTTTCTTTTTGTGTATCAAAACAAAGCTTGCTCCAGAAGTTAATGAATGTCTAGACTCCATAAAGTTTTTTTTGCTGATTTGTTTGTTTGTTTGTTTGTGATTAACTCACAATGAGGAATTTATACAGTAGCTGACACCAGGCTGCCTAATAATATGTTAAGACAAACTGTCCTAATTGCATTTATTAAAATAATGTACCTGTTCCGACTTACATACAAATTCAACCTAAGAACAAACCTACAGTCCCCTATCTCTTATGTAACTCAGGGACTAACTGTATATGGTTTTATTAAAAACATATTAGGTGTCTGAATTTCTGACCCAAATGCATCCAACTCTAGGTAACACATGATGCTGAGAAGGTATAAAAGGAAGAAAAGCAAAGAGCTAAAAGGTTAGTTCTTTGGCAGTGGGAGAGGGCTTGATGATGCTTGTAGACAGGAAATAGGGTGGGCTTAGAATACCTGCTTCAGCTTCTTATGCTGTAATATGTAAGGCAAAATGTGCAAGGAAAAGGGGCTATTCTCTTTTATGACAGGAGAGGACTCCCTACAAGCGTGGAAGACAAAACGATAAAAGTCAAATATATATTTATACAATAAAAACATAAGGCATCCCTCATATTCATATATAATTAGGCTTTAGGTCACATGGCGTAGGGAAGTTTCATCACTGTGTGTTACTGTTAGTTATTAGCGCCAACAGTTGTTTCAGAGAATATGTGAATGGATGTCTGTTTTATCCTTTCGTCTCATGGGGAGATATCATCAGTCATTGGTGCTATTGACAGGTACTTTGGAGTTCTGTGCTGTTTGATGCAGCAGCCTGTTTGGTCTTGTTTTGTGTTCAGGGCACCGTGATTGTAGCAGCAGACTTTTAGTCTACGCTCCATCTGTTTCTATTCTGTCCAACCTGTTTTCTCTTGTTAGATTGTAAATTAGATGATTAGCCAGCAGTTCTGTGCTGTGCCGCTTTCCATATTGCAAGTCAAAATGTAAATGTAAGATATCACCATGATTTATCACAGGGTAGGTTGTGTCACTAACACAAGCCTATGACATTTCATTCTTAATTATTCAATTATTCTGCATAATGCAGAATCTATCCAGGTATGTGTGGTATTATTGAAGGGAACTGGAGAAAGTAGTAAATTCTCATTGCCATAATTCACTATCTAAAATCCACCATAGGGGTGAGGGATATTAAAGATCTTAATTACATACTACAATTCATTTTACATTACTCATTTATATTTATAATAGAATGAATTGGATAACTTTCAGACTTTGTAAAAAAAAGAATAAGCATGGAGGTTGCATGAAATGGACACTTCATACCTGCAAAAGTTTTTCTGACCCCTCGTTTGCACTAAAGCCCTTGCACCCCTTAAATTGGTATCGGTACACACATTACTTTGGGATGCTTAGTGTCTTTTATGACACTGTTTGTAAAAGGATATCAAGAAAGTACATTTTATGATGTCATAGTGCTGGTGTTGGGTGATTTTGTTTAAGTCCAGGAAACAAGGTCTTTTGAGCTATGTTTGGGAATCTAATAGACATCCTCTGCATGGAGAGATTCTAAAAATCCTTAAGTATGGGATAAGATATTGAAAAGTCAGTATGTAAAATGGGGCCCTGCTTGTGTATATAACCTCTAAATGACTGTTTTCATTGTCCCCCGTTGGTGTAGTACACATGCTTTTGCACTTTTCAAGTACTATTCAGATCAATAAATGATTTACCAGAAGTCCCAAAGCTAAGGATAATGGGAAGAATTACATATTGGTAATATACTAATGGTATTCCTGATTAGATCCCTTTTATAATTGATGCCCATTCCCAAATAGTAGTAATAGTAGGATATATTTTGGGTTTCCCAAACCCAGAAATGGGATTTAAGGCCATCAATATCCTCAAAGTGTATGGTAAAACATATGATTTAGAATATTATAAATTAACATATATATTTTATTTATATGCTCATTTAAAATATTCTAAATAAAATTATATGTTTTATCATACACTTTGTGGATACTGATGCCATTAAATCTCATTGCTGGGCTTGGATAACCCAAAATATTTCTGTTGCTATTATTTAGAAGTAAGCATCAATATACAAGGGATCTAATCAGGAACGCAACCAATATATAAAACCACAAACGGATAATATTCTGCCTGATCATTTTTCTCTCATTTTTTTTGATTTAATGATTGTTGGTACAACTGGCGAAACAACTTTTATACTTTTGATCAATATTTACCAACATATCCAATCTGTTACTGATCGTAACCCAAAAAGTGGTTTCTTGCAATATGATGAATTCCACTCAGTGAAACTGCCCATGTGTACTAACAAGATTAATCCAGAATAGGAGTCCAAATATTACTAATTTCTCCTGCACTTGTTGACTGCACAAGAAAGATGCAATGGCCCTGATTTAATAAAGCTCCCCAAGGCTGGAGAGAATACACTTTCATCATTGAACCTGGGTGATCCAGAAAACCTGAAAAACCTGAGAGAAAAAAACCTCATTTGCTGTTTGTTGGCAAATGATTTTAATCCTGGAGCAAATCAATTGCAGGTTTGCTGGAACACCCAGGTTTACTGATGAAAGTGTATCCTCTCCAGCCTTGGAGAACTTTAATAAATCAGGTCCAATGTCCTAGACAGGGATAAAAGTATTTACCCCCTTTAAGTCATATGCAGTTTTTTCATAATACTGGCTACTCGGGATATTCATCATTACATTTAAATATTGATATGAAAATTGGAATATAAGCTGGGCACTTGCATGCTGCAATTGGTTAATACAAACATCCTTTATACAATATTTCATATATACCAGATTAAAAAGACATGCATACAAGAGCAATATAGCTTAGATTGTGAGACTGCAAAAAAAAAAGATTTCTTTCTCCTATTTTTTAAAAAAATTTTTTATTAATGAGTCTTCAAAATAAACCATCCAAAATACAAACAAAAGTATTTATTAATGCCACATATAAAACATTTGATTTATATTTTTTTATATTTTTTGATCTGTTAAATTATATTTCTAGACCACAATAGTTGAATCTGAAATTTACACATACAAATGAATGTTTTATTGCAGGTTATTTTAGTACATGTACATGATTTCGGTCTGAGAAAAGCAGCGCCTTTGGTCAACTTGCGACTTCCTTGCTATGCATGACTAAAATTGACAACATATAAGAAACAAATATAAATACTATTTAAAAGCTATAAAAATAAAACTGAAACCTTTAAATTATCACTGATATCTATATTGTTTGTTTCCATTAGTCAGTTTCTGTTTAAACTTTTTCTCATGTTATCTTTTTTATCCCATTTACTTTGTTTTTATGTAAAATTGCTTTGTTTGGAATCTGTATTTTGTACTTGGTTCAGTTTTTGATTTTCTAATTTGCCTTAAGAAAGTTTCCAGGGTCCCGAAAGCTTGTTTATTGAATATTAGAGGCTACCATTTTGGCAATACATTTTACCTTTCCTATGATATGATTCCTAACACTGTACAACACTTTTTTCCCAGCTTGGTGTCACTGTGTGTAAGTAAACAAGTGAAAATGAAAGGCTTGTTGTTTATTATTGTAAGTTTGATGCTACTGTTTGGCTATCAGTTGTTCTGATACCTTATCTGTGAATGCCTGCAGGGAAGACACCATACAAAGACATTTACTGCCAGGCCTGTGGCTCCTTTGACATCAAAGAGGTCCTGCACACATGCATAGACCTCCATATGTTATTAACTACCGTGGCAAAATGGTGCAGAAATAATGATAATACCAATAAAATAATGATTACTTTTTTAGAATGAAACACAAGCTATCAACGCAAATGGCCTGATTTATTAAAGCTGTCCAAGACTGGTGAAGATAAACTATTATTGCGGAACCTGGGGGATGCAACAAAGATTGAATGGATTGGGCCCTAGATATTTTGCCATAATTTTTTTTAAGAAATTCATTACAGGTTTGCTAGATCACCCTCGTTCATTCATGATAGTCTACCTTCCCCAGTCTTGGAGACCTTTAATAAATCAGGCCTAAAGAGAGAACCACCATCACACTATTTCTCAGAATGGGGAATAGAAGCATATTTACATCATGTTACTGTATTCTGCAGTATACCAAGTTCCTCAAACTATTCATATTGGGCCCTGAACCCAATGAATTTGCAATGAGTACCAATGAGTTTGGTAACCATAGTCATGCATACTTTACTATCTGACTTCAAGTGTATGGCAAGTCATAAACTGATAGTTTTGGATAGAATGATGAGGAATTGAAGACCCTGTTAAGGTTTCCTGCAATATGGACTCTGTTACATAGATTGACCCTCACTTTCTGTGCTTCTGACAATGCTTTCACTAGACAGAAAGTAAAAACAGGGGCACAGATGGGGATTAAAGTCTGGCAGGGATTCTATCCTTACCTTACTCTAGATAAAGAAAGTATTTGCATTTCTCTCATTGTTGCAGTTAGAGAGTAAAGCTACGTACACACTTCCAATTATTATCGTCGGAAAACGAACGACGAACGTTCCTGCACGATATATATGAACGATCGTATAGCACCGCTCCTGCACATAGAGGTAACGACACGATCGTTCGTAGATATTGTACACACAATAGATACGATCGTTTGAGCGATAGAGGAACTATGTGCACGACAGGAAAGTGAACGAACGTTCGTTCATTACGCATGCTCAGACCATGGACGATCAACGAACGATCGTACACACGAACGATGTTCAACGATCGTCGTCCAATCCGATCCGCCGGTCCGGTCGTTCGTTTCCAACGACTTTCCTCGTTCGTCGGCGTCGTTGGTTACTTTTTTTACGAACGATTTTTGCCCAATCGATCGTTCGTCGTTCGTTTTGAACGATAAAAATTGGAAGTGTGTACGCACCTTTACCCTCTGTACACACTTCCAATTATTATCGTTGGAAAACGAACGACGAACGATCCTGCACGATATCTACGAACGATCGTATAGCACCGATCCTGCACATAGAGATAACGACACGATCGTTCGTAGATATTGTACACACAATAGATACGATCGTTTGAGCGATAGAGGAACTATGTGCACGACAGGAAAGTGAACGAACGTTCGTTCATTACGCATGCTCAGACCATGGACGATCAACGAACGATCGTACACACGAACGATGTTCAACGATCGTCGTCCAATCCGATCCGCCGGTCGGTCGTTCGTTTCCAACGACTTTCCTCGTTCGTCGGCGTCGTTGGTTACTTTTTTTACGAACGATTTTTGCCCAATCGATCGTTCGTCGTTCGTTTTGAACGATAAAAATTGGAAGTGTGTACGCACCTTTACCCTCTTTTCCTGTCTGGTAAAATGTTATCATCAGAACAGGAGGTGAGGGGAAATCTCTCTCTGATGTAGAACCAGATAGCAGTAAAACCTTACAGCTGTTCTAAGTTTTACCTTCCCTGTCCAAATCTAAGTAAACTTTCATGGCTAAGTCACCCTACCTAGGTATTCTCACCTTCCCTGAGCTCTCCATGTACTTCATTATTTTGTTGGCACCACCATTAAATATCTGGTGATTGTGGATATGGAGGAGTATGTGGCCTCCTCTCGTGATGCTGTGCTTGGTCCTAGTGGGCAATAGTTAAGTCTAAACAATATAATGTAAGGAAGAGGACATCATCAACCCTGTGAATGTGAAATAGGAGAGCATAGCAAAAGTTAGTACAAGTACATCAGGGTAGGCCCAAAATGTTTTACATAAATGGATAAATTGACAGATTCTATTTAAGAACTTCACAGGCAGGGGTGTACTTGTAAAAAAAGAAGAAGGGGCATATTACTATCCATGACGTGCCCACCCCACTACTCCCCTGCCTATGTGTCACTCAAAGGGGAAGAAACTTCCCCCAAAGTGACATCATGATACCTGAACCCACCCACTCAAACCTGCGATGGAAGAGTGAGCGGGTTGTGTTCAAGGAGACAACCCGTCCACCGCCCTAAGCCTTCAATTCTATACAAGAGACATATATATACGGGAGACTATACGCAGCTCTGGCTGGTGCGCACCCCCAGCGAGGTCCTTCCTCTGACCCAGGTCAGAGCCATGGACCACCAAAGAATTCTTTGCAAAATTAGAGTAGGCACGCATACCCGAAAAAAGTGAGGCACAATGTTCCCACCCGTGCCCGCCCCACTACACCCCTGTTCAGAGGCATTACAAAATGATTGGGTATGCATGTACAATGTGACTGTCTGCAATGTCTCATTGATCAACCACTGTCTAACTCTAATTAGAGATGGTCAGGAAAATCATTGTCAATCAAGCAGGGTTTCCAAACCTGGCAATTTTTTTCTTAAGAATGCTAGTTCAGGTATGCCAAGCACTACACTATGGAGCAGTGTTTCTCAACCAGGGTTCTGTTGAACTCTAGGGTTTCTCCGGAGGTTGCTAATGGTTCCTTGAGCAATGAGCAATTGGTGCCATTCTGGTCAGTTTAACTGACACTAATGATCTTTTTGGCTATTTGTAAGGGTGACATTCTTCCCAATGCTCAACAATGTAGGAGGAATTCTTCCTACTGCAAATATACTGTGAGTTTTGTATATATTAATTTTAATAGGTGTTCCTTGAAGACCTGAAAGTTATTTCAAGGGTTTCCTCTACGTAAAGAAACACTGCTATAGACAATAGATCACCACACCATGCAAAGATCAAATAGGTGGATGCCAATCTGGCAAAGGGGAAACGTTTATACAGACTGCATTTACAAACTGCCCAGTAATGCTCACATGAAGTAAAGAACCCGCACGATTAACAGTAAAGAGCTAGTTGATGCTGGAAGTTCTCAAGTCTGGGAATAGATGGGATCTGTATACCCTGCTGCAGCTTGTAATGCACACTGTGTAATGCTAAGACTAGGGTCCAGGTTTATTCCCTAAAAAGAACACAATAACAGACAGGAGCAATTATAGTATAGCTGCATGTTCACCCTACCTGCTTGTTAACAGATATTAAGTATATGACTGAGCAGATTTCACACCATAAACAGTTTGGTTATTGACAGATTAATTTGTCTGAGAGTGGTTTGCCGTTAACCTATCAGTAAATGTGATTTAGAATGCTTTTGGGGCCAATAAGAATCTGAATGATTGCTGGAAAGGAGTTCATAGAGAGAAAATCAATTAAAAGGGTAAAGAATTACATCGGTTTACAAAGGCGGTCTGGTGGCTAAAGGTA
>NC_092860.1:135975424-135984298 GCF_032062135.1 Pyxicephalus adspersus
CTGGAGCAGATTTATTCCAAGTTTGCTGGATTACACAGGTTTTCTTCTGAAAGTCTATCTTCTCCAGTCTTTGAGAGCTTTAATTATTCAGGCCCATGATGGTATGCTTTGAACTATTCTTCAATGAGAGCCATGGGGTATAACCTGATTGCAAATTTACATTACTTTAGGCAAAGCAGGTTTCCATTGTGCAATTTTTAATGCATTGGCAAAAACCTGAATTGCAGTTTTCCATAGAAATTTATTGATCACTATTAAATTGTACATATTCAAAACCAGAGCTGTGGCTTATATTTAACATATTAATTAGAAACTGTTTAGTCAGTGAATGTTGTGCCTTTAAAGTTGCTTTCTTTTCCGCTCCCATAATGCAGATTTGATTGACGTTTAACCATATTACAAAAATGTTGTGTGAAACTTCAATTTGAAACTCGTTTAAGAAAATCAAATTATTGCAGTCCAGGTGTCTTGCTATTTAGAGAAAATAGATTGTCACAGTATTAGAAAATGACACCTTATTACAGCCATGCCCTTCCCCAATTATCTCAAGAATATAGCCGTGACGGCTTTCCCTGGAGCACCTCCACCCTCAGTTCAGCTTGAATGGACACATAGCTCAGGGGCTTGCAAGTCTTCTCAATCTTTTTAGTCACTGTGATCAGCTGTAAGAAGAAAATTTTGCATATAACGGCTTTGGATTCATTTAATGCTTCTGTACCAAGGCACATCTGTCATCAGTTACAATGAAACATCTAAGGGGCTCAAAAACAACAAGTAATGGGTCACACTGCAATCGTCAGGGTATGGTGGGCTTAGAGTTTTTCTAAAGTCTCAACTTTTTTTTTAGTTTGGGTACAGTAGTTTAAACCCCTGCCAAGTGTTTTATTGTGGTCTGTGTCCCCACTGAGAAAACAATCCAAGACCAGTAGTGTCACCAACACTCCAAAGGATTATAAAAACAACAGGGACATTTTTATTGCCACAAACTCACAGTGTAACATTTTGCAGCTTCTGGAGACCCCTTCAACAAGGAAGCAGTTACAGGGGGAAAATTCACTCTCTCTCCTTGTTCTGAGGACCATTGTTATGTGATGGCAAGGTTTTATAGTTGGCACTGTAACAGGAATACACAGGGAATCTTTAAACAGGTACACCTAGACCCATCCAAAGACACTTTTGTACAAAACTTTTCCAGAAGAATGGAGACTCTAAAGAGAAAAGTGAAGAGGGTTATGGGCCTATGGTTTTTGAATGGGATTGTTGGACCCATTTTTTTCATTGAATATAAGAGTGTACTCTCATTACAAATGAAACAAAACAGTCAAAGTACATTCACCCAAGGTACTCTGATGCAGCTCATGAAAACACTACATTACAATACCATCCAATGCAATGGTCGCGAACCAGTGGTGAAAATTTTGGTGATCCATGGCTCTGCCCCATGTGCCCCCCCCAACAACAGGGGGGCATCGGCAGAGCTGTGGACCATGTCCCCCGTATTGATCGCAGGCTCAGGGAAGTGGGTAGGGGGTGTCTCTGGACACAACCCACCCACTCTCCCATCACAGGCTCTGATCTGTGATGGAAGATTGGGCGGGTTCTGGCATCATGATGTCACTCTGGGGGAAGTCTCTTCCCCTTTGAGTGACACCCGGCTCCCCGCGCATGTGCGGTCTGGTAAACCTATTGGTCTGTGGGTCCCAAAAGGTTGGCGACCACTTATCCAACGTACATACTATAAATACTTTTGCTCCTACATACTGTGATGCGAAACTTGATGTGTCGTGCGAGTCTAAGGCCCTCCCCTCACGCCATGCATGACTCCACCCTACCCCAACAGATAACCAATATGCTACGAGATTTTTGGTGTATAGAAATGCTTGGCCATATAGTGCATTATATGACAGTCTCCACATCTAGTAGTTTTGCTTGTATAGGTGAAGATCAAACATCTATGGTGGAACCCATCAAGACCCCCACAAACCATTTCTCAGATAAGTAGAAGAACAGAAATGATCGTGTGACCAGTGAACAATTTTCTTGTTCAGGTCAAAAGTCTAACTCTTCTTTGATCCTATTGACCAGGAGAATAACAATGTAAAACAATATTGAATTGAAATTAAGTATTGTTTGAACTTAGTATTTGTGTAACATCAACGCAAATGGTATGCCTTTGTGGGACCTAACTCAGAATTGCAGCCCTGAAAGACCTCATGCCTAAAGCTGGCCATAAGCTATGGAATATTTTGATTGGACTATTAGTTATTTGAAAATGTTGAATTGATCCATGATCATAATTGCAGTTGTATTTTTGAATGATTTTTGGAGAATGTTGATCATAAATTGAACATGCAGAATTCAGAAACACATTTTGTGTCTCAAATTCAACTGGATGAAATGGTGAAATCATTTATAATATTATTAAAAATTGTAAAAGTGAATGGTACATTAGATACAATACTCAAGGATATATTTGCATTGTTAATAATTATGATCATGATATCATTCGAAAATAACATGAAGAGAAAATCACTTAGTGTATGCTTAGTATCACTTCTGAACCAGCTTCACATCATTAATTATTCCTAATATCACATGAATCACATAACAATGTTATTTTTGCTACTATTTACAATGTCATATCTTGTAGATCCATTGTAAAGGGTATCTATGATGAAACATGGGAGGCTTCAGGAGTGTAGTGCAACTAGATAACAAACATAAACATCTGTAAATATTTCCTTTAATGTGAACATCTCTAAAGTAAACCCAAGCTTTGAAGATTCCACCACAATCATAGCTGGGAATGTATCATAGATAAGATATATTACTTTTTAAACTGTTAAACATACATGTCAATTGCTCATTCACTTCTTATCTTTTCTGGAGTGTTTGATCAATAATGGCAGAACAATTTGTTGGAAAAGATTAAGGGTGAAGAGCCATAATTAGAAGATAACTTTCAACTAAAGCAGACTCCCACCACTGATTGTCTTTTCTGCCTTTTTTTTCAGCTAAGCAGATGTGATCCTGTCTATCCTTTAATATCCTAGTAGTGGATACACACAGAGAGGGGCTAGCCTGGAGGGATTCACCCAACTCCCACCCATTGCACCAGGAGAGATTCTACAAAGAAACCCATTCTGGGAACATATTGGCTGCTATATTGGCAACCCTCACCTGCCAAATGGAATTAATTAAAAAAAAAAAATATATTACAGCGGATCTGGTTTTTGGTGCCTTTTTGGTGCCGGAATGGTAAGCTTGCTGTCTACTGTAAAAGCTGGGAATTCAGAATCCTGTAAGGAGTCACTATCCAGCCCATTTTAGATGGAGATGTGAGATATGTCAACATACTTTGAAACTTTGTGTTAATATAAATACAAGTAAATTAAATAAATTACCAGCATACAATTTGGTCCAAATGAGTTTTCCTAATAACCCTATGAAGTACACTGAAGTTTTGGAGTCCTTAGAAGTTCCAAGCTATCCCTGTACTTTTTGTAAATATTATTAATAATATTATTATTATTATTATTATTAAATTTGGAGCAATATTATATTATTATTACTCCACAGTATTCATATAGCACCGACATATTACGCAGCGCTTTACAAAGTCCATAGTCATGTCACTCTCTCTCAAGCTACATACACACTTCCAATTATTATCGTTGGAAAACGAACCACGAATGTTCATGCACGATATATATGAACGATCGTATAGCACCGATCCTGCACATAGAGTTAACGACACGATCGTTCGTAGATATTGTACACACAATAGATACGATCGTTTGAGCGATAGAGGAACTATGTGCACGACAGGAAAGTGAACGAACGTCCGTTCATTACGCATGCTCAGCTCATGGACGATCAACGAACGACCGTACACACGAACGATGTTCAACGATCGTCGCCCAATCCGATCCGTCGGTCCGGTCGTTCGTTTCCAGCGACTTTCCTCGTTCGTCGGCGTCGTTGGTTACTTTTTTACGAACGATTTTTTGCCCAATCGATCGTTCGTCGTTCGATTGGAACGATAAAAATTGGAAGTGTGTACGCACCTTCAGTGGGGCTCACAATCTATTGTCCCCACCATAGTTATACGTCATTAGGACAGACTTAGGTCAATTTTGGAGGGGGGGGGGGAATTAACCTAATTGCATGTTTTTGTAATGTGGGAAGAAAACCACAGTACCCGGAAGAAACCCACGCAAACACAGGTGGAACTTAAAAACTCCATGCAGATAGTGTCCTGACCGAGATTTGAACCTGGGACCCAGTGTTGCAAAGGGCAGAATGCTATGGTTTGTTTGTGATCACACCTCTCTACCTTTCTACAGAAGTTCATAAACCATTGTGCTTTGTTGCTGTGAACCAGTCCTCCTGGCTATCACTACAATGAATTGAAGTGTTTAAAATGCCTTTTTGTACCGGTTTTTGCCTAAGGTTGGGTGCAGTCCGCCATTCAACCACTTCCATAGACCTAAATAGGACTGCTTTTGAACGCAAATTTGCAAGCAGTTAAAAACACATTTCCCAGCAGTTTGAAGTATAACAGCAGGGATGCAGATACATCCTATGATGCATTGTGACCAGTCAAGCTAAATGGGAAATAACGCAATTGCAATCAACTACATAAATGAAACACTTGCAAAAGCCTGTCCAATGCTTCTAGATGTCTAGTGTTTGAAAGTGAGTGTCGAGGGACAGTTACCAGTTGAGTTTTCAACCCTTTGTCTGAACTTAATCCAACAGTAGAACCATCCACCTTTGTATTACCCTAGGCACTCTCTCCTTTATGCCATTATGTGCATGTCTACTTTTTCAGTCTATTTTAACATGCAATGGTGAATACCAAAAAATGTCTGAGGACATTATGCTAATTTAAAAAAGGTGGAAAATATGTTGGGAAGGGACCATTTTGTGATGCTGGAAAGGCAACATAGTATCATGCAAATCCTTCACTCTTCAGTTTTGTGAGGTTTTTTTGCCAAAGTGGTTGTGGCAACTAAACAAAAGAAGCCCTGTTTTAGAAATATGTAATTATAAATATATTCACATTAAATTGTGTTAGAAAGATAAAGCAAGTCCTATTAGACCCATATGGTAATGCATTGTAAAATTAAATACTGCTCTAAGACACATGTGCATAAATGCATCACATTGCAAAGGTATGGGTCCTAAGACTACTGGACCATTGTAAGTGCTTTCAATGGTGAAAAGGTGAGAGCATGGGCATGCTAGGTAATACAGCTATGCAGCCCTATACACAGCAAGCTGTTTATTCTGACGCCTTTCATTTCCAGCATTAGATAGCTCTTTGCAGTGAGATTGCACTTGAGGGGCCAACCCTCATCCCCCGTGTGCATCAATGAGCTTTAGGTGTCAGTGACTCCAGTCACTCCAGTCACCAGTTTACCAGTTGTTTTTTCTTAACTATTTTATTAGGTACAAACCACTGCTTACCAGCAACACCACTGACTCTGACGGTCATCTAGCCATCATAATTTGGCCCTTGTCAAACATGGTCAGATCCTTATGCTAACCTATTTTTCTTGCTTTCAATACATCCAATACCTGATGCCACTCTTTCATGTGTATTATTGTAACAAAGCAATCAATGTTATTTATTTAAGCTGTTAGGGTTTTTATTGTTTTTGTCAATCAAATGATATGCATACAGAAAAGAAAGCATATGTCACCAGCACACCAAATTATTTATCCAAATGTATGTATTTATTAGTGCATAGTTGTTCAAATCATGTCATAGTACAGAGGTCTCAGAAATAGTGCAGGCCTCATCACCAGGTTAGCATACCACAAAAAACATGGTCTCATTGCACTATTAAGGAGTTGAGTTATTTTTCTATAGAGATAACACATAGATAAGTTTGCATGCATTGCTGTATCCACCAAGAGTGCAGACAGGTGAGTATAAGGCACAGTTGTATAAAAATACCTGACTTGGTCCTGTAATACCTGTGCTTTGGTAAACCAGGACAAAACAACGGGTTCAGGTTCCTGAACAGCTTATTCTAACTTTTTTTTATTACCCCCACTTTTCTATCAAGCTGTTATAAGCAAAGCAAAGTCAAGTTACAGGTCCATAGGTTATGGGCTTCCCATGTGACAACATTTATTGTCCCAGTTCTATCACATGGAGAGAACAACATTCTCCACCATACCTGGAAGTACCAGGCATTTCATTTATCTAGCAATGTTGTACAGAGTGGTAAAGGAGTGAAGGAAAGGTAAGTATTTGCTTCTGAGAAGTGGGAAATAAAAGCCTTTCTGAGGGCTGAAACAAAGGATTGTCTTACTATTCTAAATTCTGTCAGGGTTCTGAATACATATAGTAGTGATGAAATCTTGTGGACTGGTCTCTAAAAGGATGAAGGGGAAAATATGGAACCAAAGATCAACAATGACATGTATCCATACATGCCTTCCAAAAGGTGATTGGTGAATGGGGTCTAGCTTGGAAAATGAGTGAACCAGTCTTGAAATAAAATTAAAAAAAAACCTATGTGCAATCAAAAGACAGGCTAAACAACTAGTATCATGTGAGCATGACAAGATAATTAGTTTTAACGTTTTTGTTATTATGGTTTGAACACCCTTTTCCATGACAACTTTGTTCCAACCTTTTCAGTGCACTCCTGACACTTTTTTTTCTGTGACTGGCATTCCAATATATCCAGGACTTGGTTATGGGGAATAATACAACCTCCTCCTATGATTTACTAGGTACTAGGCTCAAGCACTTACATATAGTATCCAGGGTTATATTAGCACTCCCTATTAGCTCTGACACCAAACAATACTGGGCATGTTTGCTGCAACAGTGGAAGGAACAATGGTCCGGCACTGATGGTAGTGGGTATACAATAGTCAGGGGTGGGTGGCAGAGATGTTACACATACGTTGTCAGTTTGTTATTAATGTAAAATATTTTATTTTAATTGTTTTGAAGTGGAAGGTTCATGAGAAAATATATACCCATTGACAGACTTTGAAGAATTTTCTATTGCCTTGTATCAGCCCCCTCAGGTAAACATGACTGGCATGATTGGATTCTCCCAGAATATTATGTTTCCAGTAAGTGACTGCAGCACCACCCTGCAATGCCAGTTCACCCAATGCAACCCTTAACAAATGTGGAAACATTGTTTAATGACAGGGCCATGCACACATATCCTGTCCAGTCTGATGCATATTGGCATCTCTAAACTGTGTATACTGACATGATCTGATATAAAGTCTTTATTTAGCAAAGCATTGCACAATAATGCTAAATACATTTGGATACAAATAGTGTATATTATAGCTGTTATGGTTCTTCTTTCATTAAATCCTTCTATTTATTGGACACAAAATAAATTGTTTATTTTCATGCAGTGTAAATTAAAATGGATACGACTATGGGAACAGACAGACTACAATGCAATGTACAGGGTTAAAATACCCAAATCAGCATATCTTAAGAATCCTATTCACTGCACAAAGAGCCAAGCCAAAAGACACAGTGAAGTCAAGCATTAAGAAAAATCTTTGTCCCCCTGAATGTGAGGGATTAAGGTAAACCAGAGACTTGGAGAAATTGGTAAGTGTGTAACATAACCTGCCTGGTACCTGAAATAAAGGGCAGTCGGAGTGTTCAGTATCAGTTCCTGGACTAATTACCCAAAAATCAGTGGCTGGCCTATGACCAAGTATTGTCTGATCGGCTTTCATTGGGAGTGCTGTAGCTTGAAGAGGGGAAAGAGACGACTAAATGGTGAAATAAATGCAATACAGGAGGAAGAGGTCATGTTTTTTGATAATCTGTTGACCTGTGCTTGTAGCCTGATTTTTAAAGTGGATTTTAAAGAGTAAAGAGCCTAATTATCAGAACTATTTGACTGTAACTCATTATTATTATAAGCATTCTTGCAATAAAGAACTTGGGTCATGCACTAGGAATGGGGATGGGAAAATGTCTTTTTCCACTGTGTTGTATAGATTTTCAATGAGTTCTTTGTTGCCCCCCCCGCCCCTACTTCAACACCATTCTGATTAGGACACATGTCACATTGACAATTCTGCCACTGGTGACAAGATCATCAATGTCTAGCTGATACTTTACCGAATGAAAATCTTTGCTTTGCTGGATCAATATTCATTGCCAATTATCTAAGTAGAAAGAAAACAGTGTGACCTCTGCTTTGCAAGGTAAAAAAGAATTACACTGGGGAACAATTTTGAACAAATTTTTTGTTGACTTCAATTTTTAAGCTTATTTCAATTAAAATAGGTATGCTGATTCTGAAAGTGCAGTTAGTTTTCTTTTATCATGTCAGGTTTTTTTCTCTACCGCAGTAATTGCGATTACTGTAGCGTGGGTTTTTTTTAGGCTATTGATTTAAACGCAAGACAGTGTGGTCAGAGGTTGTGCGCTGCTCTATGTAGTGAATAAGCAAAATTTATTTTTCTACTTCCACTGGTATTACCTTTCTTTCAGATAATATCTGCTGTTTCTCGGCGTAAGTGCCTAAACAACCCTGATTCATTTTGTTATATCTGTGGGAGTTTCACCATTCCCAGTCAAAGGGCGAACATCAGCACATTTGTGGAGCAAGCCTATTTGGCATATTTCAAAGTTAAACTTGGTGATCAAGATAAGTCTTGAGCTCCTCATAAGGTGTGCAAACAGTGTGTCGAGGGTTTACCGATGTGGAGAAAGAGAACACGTGATAAGATGCCATTTGCTATACCTATGGTTTGGCGAGAGCCAGGAGATCATTTCAGTGACTGTTACTTTTGTATAGTGAAAACTTCGGGATATAACAAGAAAAATAAATATAACATAGAGTATCCTAGTCTACCATC
>NC_092860.1:135984757-135987051 GCF_032062135.1 Pyxicephalus adspersus
CAACTGGCCATTCAATTTCTCTTTATGAAGAATATACAGACATAAAGAGAGTCATTGAGTCGTTGCAATATCACTAACACAATTGGGTCATCTGTGTTGACCTTAAAATTGTATGCTTCCTTCTTGGTCAGCAACGCGGATACACCGAGTATCTCTGTTATCTGTGCATGTGGGACATCAGAGCTCGTGAGAGGCATTGGGTGGAAAGGAGTTGGCCTCCAAGATCTGCCCTAAAACCAGGTGATCCAAACATTCTACATGAGCCACTTGTTGATAGAAAGAATATTATATTCCTGCCTCTGCACATGAAACTGGGTCTGATGAAGCAGTTTATTAAAGCTTTGCCAACTCAAGGAGACTGTTATAGGTACCTCATTTTGGCATTTCCTAGCCTGTCATTTGAAAAAATAAAGGCCGGTGTGTTGGATGGTCCACAGATTTAGCAGCTAATCAAAGATGAACATTTCACCAGGACAATGTCAGAAGTGGAAAAAAATGCTTGGTTATCATTCAAAGCCGATGTCAAGGACTTTCTTGGAAACACACGAGCAAATAATTATACAGAACTTGTCCAGAAACTCTTGGAGAGCTACAAAATGCTTGGTTGCAATATGAGAATCAAGGTGCATTTTATGCATAGCCATCTTTCTAACTTGCTGGAAAACCTTGGTGCAGTCATTGATGAACAAGGTGAACGTTTCCACTAAGATTTGAAGGTCATGGAAGTATGATATCAGGGTAGATGGGATGTACATATGATGGCTGACTATTGTTGGAGCATCCGGCCGGTTTGTCCTAACACTGAAAACTCCAGATGAAGCTATAAGCGTAAATTTTTACCTTAACCGCTTAAATTTCAAATGTTTTACTGTAAAAAAAAGTCATAGAGTAACATTAAATTCTTTGTATGAACAAAAGAAACTTAAATAAACAGTACATTCAAGTTATTATTTAATTTTATTTTCATTGTATGTAAAATGTTTATGTTTTTTTACAAAAATGGAGGGTACCCTGTTTCGTAAAAACTGGATGTGATAGCAAAAAACTGGGGTCATTTCTGGATTCACGACGCAAAAATTAGTAAAAGTGTAAGATCTAACTCAACAAAATTGCGTTCCCCAGTGTTATCATAGGTAAAGGAGAATGCATCCATAATGATTTTATCACTAGTGGGTTAGCCACAAAATCACCTGTGTGACATAGGCCATATACAGTAAATGTCTTGAACTAAACTCCAGGGAAACATTTACCCAGTTAAAATGCTTATATAGCTTGTTATCCGTCAAATTCATTTTTTTCCTGTCTCGTCAGTCCAGTAATATCCCATCCTACCTGCTGGTGATCTGGACAGTGAAGAAGCAGGACAAGACTAGGGAATTTCTAATCTAAGTAAGCCCATGTATGTGCAAGAACCCTGAATGGTTTCTAATGCAATAAGTGGCAGGAAGCTGATAGTAGATCAAATTTAAATACTTGCACTAGTTACATTTAAAAATGTTTAATGCTCAACTAATGTTTAGCTATAAAGGCATTAGAATCTTTAATGATGCCCATAGACAACAAACCACAGTCTACTGATTGCTTGTGATCAAATAAAGTATTTTTTTTCTTTGGGGCAGCGTGTGACAGCCCCAGACTACCACTCGGAAGGCACAATGCAATGGGTTAAAATAGAAAACTATAAAACTAATTTTTCAGTTGGAAAATGAGAGGAATTCATCCCAGAGACATCTTTAGATAGTTGGATTGTATATGTATATTATTATTATAATATCCAAAAGTTTTCTATAATCCAGCCTTTCTTGACATTTTCAATATAGGGAAATCCTTGAAATTTTTTTCAAAAGGTCTTTAAGGAACCCTGTCTATAATTATTATACTCACAGCCCACAATACATTAGTGTGGTGGTCAATTTCACAACTGCCTCTTACATTGCTGGCCATTGGAAAGTATGTCACCCTTACAGATAGCAAAAAAGATCATTGGTGTCATGTAAACTAGTCTCAGAGGTCCAAATTGTTTGTTGCTCAAGGAAACCCTAGCAACCTCTGGAGGAACCATGGTTGAGGAACACTGCTTGAATCTATGGTTAGCTAAGCTAAGGACTAACAGAACTAAATCAACCTTTTTCAGCCAGGGTTCCTGCAGAGATTGCTAGGGGTTCCTCAAACTGTGGCTGATGGACCTCACATTTAATGATGCTTCCATAATTCTAGTTACAACACCACTTTGTAACAGCTGCATGACTCCAATGATGTTCTAGGTGTAAAAGAAATGGAGGAGTTCAGCTAGA
>NC_092860.1:135988760-136017806 GCF_032062135.1 Pyxicephalus adspersus
TTGTTAGATGCCCTCCTTCTTCCCATCTCAGAGAACACATATGCAATAGGATAAAACCATTGCCCCTTCCAGGTAGAAATGGCAAGATTGTTCAATATTTAGGTGCTTAAGTATCTACTGTAACTGAACTGGTCTACAAAATAGTGATTGAGGGCGAACACACATCAGCTCTGAATAAGAATTGGTATTGTTTGCCCCTGCTTGAGCACAGCACTGCAAAGAGCAAGTGACACTCTGCTGTACGTCATAGGAGTGAACAGCAGACATTCCCCTGAGGTTGGGGGACCACTGTACACGTCAGTGATTGTTTACGTAGATTTTAGTGTAGCCATACCTCTACAAACTGTTCCAAAGTCACTCCAAAGTGATAATGAGGAATTGCAGGAATAAAAAATACTTATATAATGAACAGTATGTACTGTCTGAGCTTTATTATAAGTTCTGTTGGAGTTGGGCTTTAACAAATTTACTCATATAAAGAAGGGTTAAGCAGTTTCAGCATTATATTTTTCATTAAAAAGCACCCCTAGCAGTGTTATAATTTGTTCCATGCCCCAATGCTATTTTTAGCATTTGTACTCTAAACACTATCATTAGTTAGGTATTCTTATATAGTTATCCAAATGCTATATTGGTCTTTTCTTGTTAGAACTCGAATTGTTGAATCAACTATAAGTGCCATATCAACAGCCTGCCAACCTCCTAAATGCTGATCTTTGTCCATCCCATATATAATCTGTTTTCTATAATTCTTGAATCTTAATAAAAAATAGGGAAAAGGAAATACATTCTTAGTGGCAGTACCTGAAATTCCCATATAAAAGCTAACATTTTTTCTATATTATCCCATCCACAAATCACTACTGTGATCAACAGATAAGTTTAATTTCTCCTACATAGGTTTTCGGAGGCCATTAGATTTTCCTTGTTTTTATACTATCAAATCTGAAATCAAAGGGAATAATTTTGAATGTTTTTTTTTCAAACATTAAAAAATGATAGATTTCTGATTGGCCCAAGGTACAGACTCCTAAATTGCTTTTTGGTGAGTTTGAGTGACCAAAAAAGATAAAAAAAAAAATACATCAGTTGGGTTGAAAACATCTTCTAATCATACAAGTATATAAAAAGTTTTTAAGACCTTTAAATTTATGTCTGTTTAAGATTCACACATATGCTTACCTTCTATTTGAGACATTATTTAAGTGAAAATATACCAATCATTTTGAATTTTGATTGGCTACAAAGAATTATTACTAAATAACAGTTGCGTTGTGTGTTGTATGTGAGTGAGGGTTTAAGCTCTACAGTTTGGCATACAACTGATCATTAGGATGGTGTTGTCTTTAACAATGTATCCACTGTGAGGTTAGGGGGATCAGCTCATGGCAGGACATTGTAGGATAGTTGCATTTATTTAGACATGGGCATAAATAAAATAGCTTCCATTCAGCTTTAAGCAAATACAAAACGGCTTAACGGTCCAGCAAAAAAAAGCTTCTGTCAGCAAAAGGTCCCAAATGGTTAGCAAGTGTTTCAGCTTCAAAGACCAAACAACATGGGCTGTTGAGTCCTGCTCCCTTCAGTATTACAACTTGCACTTAGACTCACACACCCCTCAGGGGTATTGGTACCATAGACCTGGTCTTTGGGAGACCTCCAAGGCTTTCCCTGCATACAGCCTCACTACCTGAGCCACCTATCTTCAGGCTGCAACTTCCCCCTGATACAAAGGCAGGCACCTTTTTAATAATGGCCAAGTGCACCAGAGCCATTCTTTGTTTCTAGTCTGGAAGAAGGGACGAGTGCCTGGCCCATCCGTTCCTTCCAGGATACTCCGGGCCTGGATCCCAAATTAAAAGCTGCAATTCTGCAGCAACACAATTGCTAACAGCCTCACCCAGGCCCTTTATTCCCATTTGCAAGCAATACAGGCTTCCCTTGCATTTGCTAGGACTGGATGAACTCCTGCATGCCAGCCAATCAAAATGGTTGAAGATCACAAGGAGGAAGAAGATGGAGGCACCCTCCGACCAAACAAGGGTAAGTTAGTCTAGCGCAGGGGTCAGCAAACCTTTTTGGCTACTAGGCCATTTTAGGAAGTCAAGAAGGCACACTAGGCTGGACTCTCTCTCGAGTCCCGCGCTGATGGCTCCGCCCCCCACCAGGAACACCCCTGAAGAGAAATCCCTCTCCTCTGCAATGCAGGAGGAGAGGGAATGGCCCATTACCCTGGCAGTGGAAGTGGTAACGCAGGCTGCGGTAAATAGGGAAGGGAGGCATAACAAGCAGGCTTCGAAGCCGCAGGTTGCCAACCTCTGCCAGCCGGGTTTAGGCCTGGATCGACCAGGGGGGTGCTAGGCCGGAATGAACTACTGACTAGGCCGTATCTGACCTAAAGGCCGGAGTTTACTGACCCCTGCTTTTTTTCTGCTTTCAGGTTGATTGTTCCAGGTTCATAGTGGTATTACAGGCAAACCTGGTTGTGCACCCTCGACTAGGGTATGACTTAACAGTTGTAATCAAATAAAACAAAAGGAGTTGAGATAACATTGAGTGGTGTGTACCAGTGTGCTTTTAATATATGCATTACATATTCTACTTTCCTGATATGGATTTTGAAGAGCCGCTTTAAGGAACAGAAAAAGATAGACAAGTCTTTCTTTGAAGTTGTAAAATGGTTTTGTGTTACCTTGACAACAATGTAAAAGGTCAGCATTGAGTACACGCTACCGCTGCACCGAAAAAGTTGACAAGTATGAAAACAGTCCTGATGGTGCTTGAAAGGGTAAAATAATACGTACTCTACTGTAGATAATCTCCTTTTTATCAAGAAAAGAATGAAAGATAAGTTACAGTTCAGAGTCAAGAAGCCAAAGAGCCAGCTACAATGAGCCTTTTAATGGTGCCCAGTGTAATCAACCTCTCTGCCCTGGTCTTAATCACAAAACATAGCAAGCCTCATGTAGTAAAGATTCCTGTATCTGGCACAAAGATAAGGAGGTTTATTCAAAAAGGCCAGGGGCAATGTGCAGTAACCCATACCAACCAATCAGATATCTTCTTTCAGCTTTTTGACTTCGGAAAACTAGTTTCTGGCTAGTTGCTGTTAAGGCAGATCTAAAGCCTGATTGGAAGACATTTTTTTTCTAAAGTACTGTGTATTTTTCATATATTACTGCGTTTGTATCATTTTCAGTCATCCTGTCTACAGGCATTCTTTCTAGTATTGGCTGCACATCATTGCTTAGGTGCGGCTTCCTGATAGTGACAACGATAAGTCGTGCATGTGCAATGTGTGTCAGCCTTTATAATGTAGAAGCCAGCTCCTTGCATTCTCCTCCAGAGAAGACTTACTGAAAGTCCATATGGTTGGACAGAAAGCAGAACAAATTTCAGCCTGGTTAAGATAAAAATTATTCAAATTTGCCCTAGTTTTTATAGCATATAGCTATATCTCATGCTGTTCTTTACATATCATCTTCACATATCTTTTACTCCTTGTACTACTTTACTAATTAAGCCTATAGCTCAGCGAAACTGCCACATGTGCTACAATATGACTGTACATCTCTTTAGGGTGGTAGATACACAGCAGTTTTAGGGGAATTTTTACTATTTACTATCGACCACATTCATAAAGCACAAATGTATTAATAGAACCTATTTCCAATTTTTGCAAAATTATGTGAAATGACAAGCATGAACTAGGATCAAAGAAAGCACAAACAGTACAAACTGGGTATTTTGGAAGTGTAGAATTTTGGCAATCACCCAGGTTCACCCATGATAGTTAATCTTCTCCAGTTTTGGAGAGCTTAACAAAAAATTGTGCCTGCTGTGTGATATTTCAAATGAGTACATGTTAGGACCCCCTAGCATAGCTCCAAGCAGCCTCATCTTTGACTAATATGTTGGGTAGGATCAAGCAAATTAAGTTGCTTAGCATATCGGTGAAGACTGAGCAGTTTCTCCTCCCTGAAATTAATTCATTAGCACGAATGGAATTTGTGCATTTTTCAGTTTTTTTGCTAAGTTATATCGTATAAGGATTTTGTTTTCCACTTGTAAACAAAGGAAATGCCACGTTCCAGTCTAATTTTTCAGATTTTGTTTGCAGTTAATAAAGCTATTTAAAGAACTTGTCACAACTAGGCTTACTCTGAATAATCAGCTTTTATTATAATTGTGTATTCCTACTTATAAAAGATTTATGTTTTGTTCCTTTATCAAGCTTTATTTACTTTGAACCTGGGAATACTTTGGCAAAGGTTTTATTAAATTTTATTAAATGGTAATAAAATAGTACAAAGAGTGGAATGCAAAACCAAAGTGGGAGTGTCTAAAACAGACCAAACCAGGAATATAACACATGTATCACCATCTTGACGGGTAAGAAACATACCTGCATCGGCTTTTCTACAGTCCACTTACTTGAATGTTGTCCCTCCATCTCTTTGGACATGTTAAGTGAAATCTGTTGGTGCTTGACTTATTGCGTAAATAAGCTATAACCAGATGTCTGAGTCTTCAATTGTACAAAGGTAAAACCTTCACAGAGATTGTTCAGGAACCGTTTGAAGTCTTCGGTAGGCCTTAGGCTACGTACACACGTCCAATGGTTCTCGTCTGATAATTGTCTCAGAGCCGATATCGGATGAGAATCTGGTGTGTGTACAGCACCCATCATCCATTGTCCGAATGACCATCCTGGCGGTTCCACGGACGATGGACGACGAATGATCTTAATGGAAGCGAAGGGGGAGAGTGCGCAGCAGAGTGCCGCTCCATTGTTCTCCCCCTCCTCTCTCCTTAGAGCAGAACAGTTCTGTATGTACAGCGTGCAGTTCTTAGTCACTGGAAAGGATCTTGAAAGATCCTTTCCAACGACAATTACATTGTACGTTGTATGTAGCTTTAGACAGTTGCCAAATTTAGCTGCTTTCATCCAGATTGGCCAATCATCTCATGCCTTTGGTGGAATCTGAATGGTTGAGCTATTGTAAGTGGTACCATTAGTGCCGGTTTACCCCCTCGTCTACTTCCCTCCTTCCAACTGCAACAATAATAACTTGACAGTTTTTTGTCAAACCTCCCAAGCAAACTGGATAGCTTTTACCACAAAATACAAAAAAAAAACACACCATCGCCATTTAAGTAACAAGGACCACAATGAATTATATAAAAAAGGTTTATTAACTTTTTGTTTTATGGTTTTCACTTTCTACTGGATTTTCATAGTAACAAATGAAATAATTTGGAGGTTGAATTGAATGTTTAGTGTAGGAAAAATTTTTGAATTGTAAATATTCCCTTTATTTTTAGATATAGAGGTCTATACATAAGACCAAAGAGAAACAACCTGGGAAGAAATATTAGCCCCAAAATCACAGTCTCTATAAAGGAGGGTCAGTTGGGAGCTATAGTATAGAATGCTTTACAGTGCTTAGAAGGTTTTCTGCCATTCTATTGGTCTCATTATTTCTTTACATCCAACCACTCTGAGAACCCTTTGTGTAAAGTAGCACTAAAGCTGTGTAAAGAAGCAAGGCATACGTTAGGTGAAAATCTTGCATCGGAACAAAGGTGCTGCCAGATCTCTAGTGACCCATGGGAATTAGAACCAATATTTGGAGAGGGTACCCACTCATCCTCGCTTCTCTGTCCTCCCAAGTATATATGTTCATTTGTTATTACTGTTGCCGTCATTTCTAATGACTCCAATTCCCACCAGAGATGGGTCACAGACCCCTATCCACCATAAATATCTTAAATGAAGTGGCATAGAAAGTAGAAATTACCATATTACATCCTATAAAAACTGAAATTCCAACCATAGTGATATGTATTGCATTCTAGTAATATAAGGAATTATTTTTTCATAAAGACTGATTTAGTATATGAAATCCTTTTATTATTTTACATACCACAATGTACATTTTTCTTCACTTTTGCATGCAGTTTAAACTGTCTATCAAGAACAGTGGTAACAGGAGCTTAGACAAAGCACTGCTTTAGTCTGTCTCTTCCTTACCTAACCTCCACTTAAATCTGGATGTTCTTCTTAGACCACCCAACATCCATTAAAAAAATTGTACTCAAATTTAATGTAAAAAAAAAAAAAAAGTAGTTACTTTATAGCAAAAGGTATAGCAGTTTTGAAGTTTTCATCTTCGATTTAATATAGTGTCTGTCATAGTGTCCAAAAGATTTTATTCAAGCATCTTCCTGAAGTCTTTGACATATATGAAGGCAGGGTAGAGAAGTGAGTAGAGATGGGATCAGAAGACAATATTATAGAACTGTCTTACATCTCCCTCTGTGTTCACTTGGAGGTTGTAAAGGACAAGATAGATTAGTCTTGTCTGGGACTGGAGCCAAACATCCTTAGGCAGTACATAAAAGTTGCAAAGTTGCAAAAGTAACCAGAGTACAATCTAACTGCCAGCAGCAGCAAGGTGCTTGAGACTTCCAAAGGTTCAGGTCTTCACTGATAGACAATGGTACCAGAATAGCTAAGTAATGAGGTGCTTTCAAATGGTATCAATCTTATTTTCTTCAAAAGACATTAAACAATGTTGTGGTTGTCAGATAAAGTTCAAACACATCATCAGAGTTAAAGCTTATTTATATCCACAATAAACTTCATCCAAAGGATGGACCTGCCAAGTGTCTCTCTTTATGTGTCTTAGACACTTGCAGATGATGAGTTGAAAGTTGATCTAGAAATGAAACTCCTGATAGCAATAGAATATTATTTTTATTTTGCCTAAAAAAGCAGCCACCCCCTCACTTTCCCACCATCTTATATACTGAATTAAAGCAGGGAACAAAAACACCTGTAGACCTGGAAAAAATGAGCATATACTATTATCCTACTTATGGCTTCCTCCCATAGCACTTAGGTGATGATGATGGTCAGGTCTTTAAAAAATATTTACAGAGCTTGTTCAGTCAATGATGACCAATGACTGGTTTATGGTAAATATGCCTTCCCTTTGGAGCTGAAAGATTTGGGGTCAGAGTAGCTGGGTTCTCACCCAATAAAGTGGTCTAGGGGCAAAAAAAGAGGTAACCATTCCACACCCTCACTGCCATAGGCTTACTGATTTTTCAAGGTAAAAGAAGAAATGATAAAATGGCTAATATTATACTCATACTAATATATATACTGGTAAATAAATGTTCTTGAAAACAATGTACAAACAAACTCCCCGGTGACTCATCGGATGCAGAAGAAGGAAGAAGAAAGAATATGGAGATTGCAGTGCTGGATGGCGTGGGACGCCGGCGGATCAGGTAAGCGCTGTATTTACTAACCTTCCCATAGGTTTACCTACCCCAAGTGTGATTCGGGGTTACCACTTTTAGCAACTTCTTTCTACCCCGAGTCACCGCTAGGGAGGTTAAAATGCAGTATGGATGAATGGATTATCCACAAAATCCGCTGATTCTCAGCATGCAGTATTGCAATAACTATTGATCAAAGATGGCTGGAGGGGAGATTGTCTTTAAAGTTTTGTAAGTAAGATAATTACTTTACATTTCAGCACATCAGTAATGTAATATACCACACCACCAAGAACAAGCATAAGACAGTAAGTAACCCCCACTGTAGGGTTATGCTTTGTTTGTTTTTTTGTACCATCAAGAGAAAATTGCACAGGAAATGCCTAGCATTAGATCCCGTGCTTCTAGTCCTTAGTTTCGGCTGCTAGGATGGGAGGAAAGCCTGAGAGGACAGCTGGAAGGGTTTGCTGTAAGGGTTTTGCATGCTGTGCTGAAATGAAGGCAAAGCAATAATTAGGTACAGGTGGTGATGCTCAATTGCTTTCATTTGGAACTATTGACGTGTTTCAGAGGCATCACTAATACACCTTTAAATTTGGTGTTTAAAGCTAGTGGAGACTAGGCCTTAGTGCTGACTCTAAAGTGGCACAGTCTCCTGGGTACAGTTGTTGTGGAATCGGTTTGGAACATAAGAATGTAAAGCCCCCACCAAGGACTTGTATGACATCTGGTAGAGTGCCATATTTTATGGCTTTGAGACCTAAAGTGCCTTGTGCAAAGCAAGGCATGAATGGGAACTAGTCTAGAAGTGGGGATCTGCTATGTCATGATTGGCCTAAGACTCCTCTGTGAAGAAAGAGTGTATCCTAGGTGTATATTGCTCTGCAATAGAACAATTGTATGGGTGAAGTTCAGGAGACTATCAGCCTAAAGAGAAATGGAGCTAGTAGTGACTAACTGAAGAGTGAGAGGGTAGGATTCTGTGCCCTGTGGTCCCCACTTTTCCATTATTCAGCCTGGGCTCTATAAAGCAAGTGAGTAACAATGTACCTGAAAAAGATGGAGGAGGTGAAGTGTAAGTGAAGAGTAACAGCGGATGGTTGTGCCAAGCAGCTGCTAAGTGAATCCCATGGTCTTTTGGGTGCCCTCCGAAGTGGTTTCACCCGGAGAGCATTGGGCAAAAACTATACTTCTAAGGCCCATACCGCATTGCCATTTCTGGTGAATACTCACAAGGGACAAGGTCACTGAGAAACCAGATAAACTTTTACCTGTTATGATGCCATCACTGGTTGAAACTGTGAGATATTATACTATAACTGTTTTTATGCTGGCAACTAAGACTCTTCTGGGTTTTGACAATGGACACCAAGGGGGCAGGTAAGTCCACTCTTTAAAAATCTCATTACTTTCAGATTACCACCAGTTACATGATCACTAGAGCGAGTTGAGTCTCAAGCTTGGAAATGCTCTTTATTTACTCACTCACCCCTAAAATTCACGACCGTTGCAGGTTGTATTTAAAACTAGCCTGCAAATATTGGCTCATATATAGCTGACCATGCCTTTATCAAGTCAGCTAAAGTAAAACAGATGGAAGAAAATTTATGACAGGTCATCCTAGTTATGTGCCCTATTATTCATTCTATTTTTTCCCCTAAACTCCTATTAGCTATCACAGAAAAGGAAAGCTAATGTTCCTGGTAGATCTGTTTAATGATATTTTCCGGTTCACTGAACACGTGCACATGAACACAGAGGAGGCTCAGCAGGGAATGGTCAGCTGCTTCTTTGCTATTCAAGCATTTTGCTTCAGGACAACATCCATCCGAGGGGCCCGACTTTACACAGCCAAGAGGATTTTCCTAACCCTCACGGGCAATTTACACCAATTTTAAACATATATTTGACAGTGATTTTTTTCTCTCTCTCTTTTATGAGCGTGTTAATCCCATTAGCCGCAAATGAAGATGTAATCACAGTTTATTCAAATGATTGGAACATTATTATCCTCTTTAGGAAGGTATTAAAAGGCAGGAACTGACTTGTTATAGATTTGCCGAATGGCGATCAGGTTCCTGGAAGATGTAAAAGAAGAGGATTTGTGTTAGTTATGATAAGCTAAAATAGGAGCAGATGAGGCAGAAATGTTATAACCTGGCTTCAGTAGCAATACGGATGCAGTATAACCTAATGTGGACCTTTCTTACCAAAATATTTTTTTATTCAATTAGTTGGAAGCTATTCGTAATGTATTGAATACACACAGCTGCCCCAAATAGTTTTCAAAGGGCCATAGCCTTCCATGTAGCACTGTGTATGTAAGCTAGCTGTTTTCAAACCTGACTCATTTTATTGAAACATTCTCTTTACTGCTGAGAAGCATATGCATACAACATTCCATCATCAGGGTAACCATGCCAAATAGAAACACGTAAACTAATTGAAATTATATTTAAACACCGATCACTCAAAATTCATATTAGCATTAAAGACCAACTCCAGGGAGGTGGCTGCAAAAATAAATAATGACAGCACCACCCACACCCCACCTGGCAGATACATAAAAATTAATGTTTGTTCCATACAGAAGGATGTAATGTTCACAACGGCTGGTGCTACAGTATTTTCCTCCATAGTACAGAATGTGGACAGGCCCTTGATGTCATCACATGCTAACAAAACACAGTTAGTGGTTGTCACACACTTTATTATTGTCCAGTTTTAGGTTTTAATAGGGGAAGGCAACAGCTTTATAATATTATTCCCACCAACGTAAATAGGCTCAAATTTATTTTAACCATAATTGAACAATAATCTAAAAGCCTTTCCTGCTGCGAGTGCCAAATGACAATACGAAAAGAAAACGATAAGAAAGTAATTAAAAAGTCAGATGTTCTTATCTAAATTTCTACTTTTAGTTAAAGCTTCTGTGAACTCAACTTGTTTTTCAAGAAAACGTAAAGACCTTTGTAGTTGCCAAATGCTACCGAACAATTGGAAACTCATTATATCCCTTTAAAACCAAATTCTATTAGGAAATAGGGGAAGAATGGAGAAACCAACCAAAAGAACTGTCACTGTCATGTACATACCAATTATCCAATATATATTCTAGCTACAAAATATGATAGCCATGTTCACCAGCATAGACTTCTACCGGCCATAGCAAGGTCTCTTTACAAGCCGGCTGTTTGTCCCTGGGCTGCAATACAAATGGACTCTAATACTGTGCTGTCATAGTAACTCGACATTGGTAACAGAATAAATATGTAGTGAAAACACAATACATACAACACACATTCATGAACATTTCTGAGAATTACCAACATGTTAAATTGCTTCACAACCATTCCAGATTCAGAAAATTGGTTGGTGACAATTAGTCGAGTTCAGAGCCGACACTTTAACTCTTCCCAAGTCTATTCAAAACAAAAGTTTGTAAGACTTTTTTGTTCTTTACTGCCTGGTCATATGGAAGAAGCCCTCAGAAGCCCTCAGGTTCTGGATACAGAAGACAGACTGTTTCCATCAGGTAAGAAGGCCTTCAGCTAAGGAGATGGCTTCATCCATCATTATTATCTGTCCTCAATCAGCCACCCCAGAGGTGAGACCACCAACATGTCATGTGCGCTCACTTGGTTTAACTGATATTGCTCTGGTATACTTTATAACGTCTTCCGAGGGTCAGTATAACTTACAGTTTATTACTTTTGGTTAGATAAGAAAATACTTTGTACTCTATTAACAGGAAGGAGCAAGGATAACAAAGCAATTCATTAAAAGTAAATTCACTTGTGAACAGCTGATGCTAACCGGGAAATCTACTAAGTGCACCGCAGTTAGAAAATCTACGAAATTTACACTAATGCCAATCCAAAACTTGTCCAGCACTTCCAAAAATCCTGGTGAGGGTAGCATTTATTTTGCAAGATTTTACAGTGCATTCTTGATGCATTTGCAAAGTTTTATTCAAACTTTTTCTCAGCAGTCTGCAAGAACAGCTGAAAAGTAAATAGAAAAGTTTGTCAAGTACCTATTACATTTCTAGAGGGCATTCAGTAAAATTCTATCGAAGAGTTTATAAAATGTTGGTAACTGACAAAGTCTTGGAATCAATACAAAGAAAGTACTATACATGTATGCATTTGGCCTACAGAGAGCAGATTTGTGGTTTGGATATAGCTTGCCCACTCACTATGAGCTGCCTGCAGAAAGCTATAAGAGACAAGACCACTCACCCTGCATGAAGACAAAATAGCAAAGACTGGTCTGTATTACAGGGAGCTTCTGCAAAGAGGCAAAGCTTCACAGTGGACTATTGCACCAAGATTTCAATTTTACATATACCTCTAACAATAATTGTTTATCCCAGAGTTCAACATCAAAGTGTAAATCTAGCCAAAACTTCTTTTTATATTTAGTTTGGAATAGAGTAGATGTATAATCCCCTTATGTATGTATTGCTATCTGTGCCCCATTCAGTATGCCCAAAGAAGCAACAATACATGAGTAGAAATTTCTTTGAAGGGATGGGATATCCCCTCAAAGAGATCTTTCCCCAGAAGAGGTTTCCCATAGGATGGATATTTTATCTACTGTTTGGATGACAACCATATAATTTTGGATTTCCTAAATTTTTATTCTGACGGCAATGATCTCTGATAGAAATAGTGCGGTTAAATCTCTGCAGTGGGGAGAGACTGCAATAAATGTACCCTACCCTTTCCAAACCTACAAAAAGCTTTGGCTGGAGGTACACTTTATAAAGAATTTATAAAGGAATTTGCCTTGATTGGATGATTAACGTGAACACAGCATTAGTTTATTATGCAAAGTAAACATCTGCTGCTCTTTAGTAAATGATTGTATGACCTGCCTGAGGGATCTAAAATACACACAAATATATATAGGTACATTCTTCAACAGGGAAGCATATTTGATGTAAATTTAGATTCTTGGTCCTATAAGAGGAATTTCTTGGAAAGAGGCAGTGGGGACAGTGATATTGAAGATAGACTGTAAAAGCAGGCACCGGGATTCACTGGCACATCCCTTCAATAATGACAGGGTGCTCTACAAAGGATCTCTTATCTTGGCACTTCTCTTCTAGGAATCAACAAGATGCACATTTACAAGGAACCTATTTAAAGACAGGCCGGATCAAAGAGGCGAGCAGCAGAAATGCATTTTTGAAGGTATATGTAACTATAAGACGTCTGAGTGACTGCCAGTATATGTAATCAGTGCTGTTAAATCTGCAACCATGACTGATGTCAGTAAATGTTTTCTTGCCTGTGGCAAAAAGTCGCTGCTCTAAACGACTCATGAACCAGAATGACTAATGTATTTATTGAAAAAGAAGAATGTCCTGAAACATTTCACTTGTAATTCTGTTGACAAGATAACATTAGGGAAATGCACAGTCTAGCGTATTTTCAGTCTGTGCCTATTTCATTGCAGAATATATCTTAAAAGGAACTTGTTAGGTAACAAAATAAAAAAAAAAGAACAAAAAAATCAACAAAGCCAAGAATGCAGGAAAGCTACATAATACTTACCTTTAAAACTGTCCACACCCCTGAACACTGCTCTATTGAAGAAGAGTCTTTTATTTGGGTGTGTTGACCCTATTTCTCATCCAGTGAGCTCAGTTGCACCTTATGCCAACCCCTACATCACAATAGGACACTCTTGGCACAGGTAAGTACATCCCTACTTCTTTGCATGGGTAAATTTGTGGACATAAAAGGATCACCATAAATTGAATTTTGTTTTACGCATGCAGGGTTAAGAAATTGGTTTATTGTCACCCTTCCCAGCAGTACACATTCACATTTCTTTTACTCCTTTGCTACTCTTCAGGGAAAAGAAGGAAAAGTCCCTTGCAAGATTCAATCGCCAAAGCTTGAACAGGTCTATGGACTTCCCTTGTGACTTTTGCAATAATTGGCACAATGCAGTCACATGGATCAAGTAATATTCTTCTCCATACCAAGAAGTACCGAGTTTTTTCTTTGGTTCCAGGCACCAGCTGAGAAGCAAAGGTAAGTACATGTTTCAGGGGTGGGGAACTCAAGTACACCTTGAATAGGCAAAGCACAGGTTTACTTTAAAACAGTGGCTCCCAACCTTTTGAGGCTCGCGGACCACTAAATGCAAATGTGCTGTGGATTTTAGCCTCCCATAGACTTCTGTTGGGCTATCTCTGTAATGTATAGGGGCATCTGTGGTGTAAGAATGCAAGAAAAGAGAACAGCTAACCTTCCATAGGTTACGTTAGGTAAGGGAAGAGCATACAGAATATCCAAACCAGTTATCCTTTAAAGACTTTTTTTTTACTTTCTTGCTTTCTTTGTGTTTTGGTATTGTAGTCTAAAGTAACTTCAGACATTTTTTTCTCTTTAGTTTTGTATAAAGAAAAACAGGAGTGAGGTTCTACAGAACATTTGTATGCAGCCCTCTCTTTGACCCTGAACTATTTTCCCTGCTGAGCCATACCAATGGAATGCCAAGAAAAAGGCTGGGATGAATTGTATTGACCAATCACTATTGTTTCCCAGCACTCCTCTCTGGCCTTCATAGCCACAAACATTTATGCTTGTATAATAATATCTTTTTATGAGAAAGTTTGTTTTGTGGTTGAGTTCCATATGCATCTAAAGCCAGCCACCATCTGATATACATAGCCAGTACTGAATATCAAATTATGTAGAAAGGAAATTACAATAAAACAGGATTCGCCATTTGGACATCGATCAGAGTGGGACCCGCAGTAAGTAACTCATGCAGGGTAGTATATTTTACCCAGCATAATGCTAAACTCCAGGCAAACAACTAAATGCAGAGATAAAATACATACATAGGATCTGCCAAACCTGACAAAAGATTTGCATTTCTTTCCATCCTGTCTTTACACAGTTCTTCTACACAGCACAGCCCTGTCTGGCAAAACCGGAGACCTTATTTTTTCCCCTTGCTACAGTTAATCACAGGCCTTTTCTCTCCCACACCCTGTGATTGGACAGTCAAAGGAGGAGAAGCAGGTTGATGAGCCTATCTTTCTGTCATTCTGCTCACACTCTCTTTCAACATGATCCCTGTTAGCACATGCAAAAATGTTGACTTGCTTTGTGTGCTGCTTTCCTTTTGTAAGTACTAGTGTAGATGAATTGCAAGAGACTAGTGCCAAGTCAAATTCAGGCACTTGTAAAACAGTAACCCCAACTGGTGCTCCCATTAGCCAGCACATTTTCACTACCTGAAAATTGGCACCCTAGGAAAGAATTGGTTCAGCAGAACCCTCCAAGTCCAGACAGGGCCAACAGGTCTTCCACCACTTGCATGCAGTCACAAGTGTCTCCCCAAGCGACCCGACCATCTCCTGTCCAGTCCAGTCCAATGGACCCTATTCGAGCTAAAATACTAGCAGATTGTCCTCATTGGACTTCTCTTTGAAAACAAATTTTTTTAAACCTTCAGGGAAGTAAACGTTTTCTTTAAATGGTTGAAATGAAACACAAGGTAGTCCTTCACAGAATCCTAAAATAGATATCCACTGTCCCTTCTTTAGCTGTTCGCATCATAGTTCAGTCCCTAGTATTTCTGTCTTTCGGGAGACCATGGAAATTCTAATACAAAAGTACTTTGATGCGGAAATGTTTTCTCCGAGCAGGAAACCACAATAGTTTTCTCTTTTTCTCATTCAAATCCCAAATGACTAGATTTCTCAACAGAACTCTACTGCTTCTTCCATGGTGGACCCAACAAGAAGGCACCGTTCCATGATGGACCCAACAAGAAGGCACCCTTCCATGATGGACCCAACAAGAAGGCACCCTTCCATGATGGACCCAACAAGAAGGCACCCTTCCATGATGGACCCAACAAAGAGACATTCTTCCATGATGGACCCAACAAGGATACATTCTTCAATGGTGGACCCAACAAGCAGTCCCTTCCATGATGGACATAACATGGTGACATCACTTGAGCCTGGTATACCCACCCTTTGAAAAATACTGGAAATAATGCATTATCCTAATCCTTTCTTACATTTGCACTTCTTTCTTTAAAAGAATATATTTCATATTTGTTATGGAACATAGAGCTATATCAATGCATTTTTTATATCTGTTCAGGTTATATTTAATTTTTTAGGTTGTTGGAGACTTGCATAGACAATGTAATCATGACTATGTTCGGCTGATGTTTGTTATGCATGCCACCTAATTCAAAGAATCTGGAGATTACACAAATTTCACCCTTAGATTATCACTACCTAATCCTCTAAGGCTCCTCACAATGTCTCCCTTATAGGCCAATTTGAGGGTAACACAACCTTCCTTTAGCATGTGTGGCTTTAAGGACATATTTAAAAGACATTCTAAGGCTGTAATAACCTCATAATCTCCTGTGACTGAATGTATAGAAGTGCTACTTTGTGCAGCTTTATGATAACTTGCAGAGTCAGATTCTTTAAGTACTTTGTTATGAAGACTTTGATGTGAAAGTAGTTATGGATACTTAATAGTCTACGGTAAAGCATTGATAATATGATTTCAGTTTGCTAAACAAATGTATTGTGCACTGTGCCCTGCAATGTTGTTTAGCTTCACAATAATCACAATGTTTTTCTGAAAGGCCATTTTCATGCAAAATTCAATATATTTAGGCACACAATGATCAGCTTGCATATTCATTCATTCAACGTCCACATATGCCTGAGCAAGATATATATCATTAATTATTGTTGATTATTCAACTGATTACATAAATTTAAAATAACATTGATCAAAGGAGTCAATTTTGTTTTGGATTAAATATAGTTAATTGATTAAACAGGATGGCTTTTTTATCATTTTAACGTCATAATAAAATTGAAACTACTTTTTGGATAATAAAAAAGATTTTTACAGTTATATATAATGGTAAAACAATCAGAAAAGCAAGCAGATGGTACATCTGATATTTGTAATGAATTGTTATATTTGATTCTAATTAATCACAATAGGAATAGTATTATTGATTAATGACAATAACATTGAGGGAAATCCATATATAATCCACATACATTTAGGTCTAAATATATGGAAACATTGTACTTGCCTGTTCTTGATTAGGTTTCCTAAAAAGCTTCCCTCCGATAATCACACAAGTTGAAATTCAGATGGAAAAACTGATGACATTTACAAAATTCAGTTGGAACTAACACAGCCAAAGCCAGAGCGCTAACCACTGAGCCAACCGTGCCTAATGTTGACTGTAAATAGGATCATAAATTAAATCAACCTGATTGATTTTTGATCAATATGACTTTTCATCTAAGATCGTAGCATATGACTTTCCCACCCTGATATGTGCACACTATATTCTTCTATGACCTCCTAGCTAATAGAAAATTCTTCTTTTTTGTAACTATTTTATCCGATATAGTTTAGCTAAACCCTAACAGGTCCTCTTTATAGTTTCACATCAAAAAGCAGACAGGAGACTAAACATTTTTGTAAGTCATTAAACTCAGTGTAATTCAGGGGAATTATGTCTCCCTGGATCTCCACAATCTACAGCAGCCTTTTCATCTGATGTCATAATAAGATCTCAGCTTCAGTTTACCTTCTGTATGACGGTGGAAGAAATGTATATTTTGTGCCATTGAAAGTTCGGCCTTAGGAGTAAACATTCTGCTATTTCTAGAATCAACACAGAAATAAAATACAAACATAAACAGCTTTTAGTGCCCAAATTAAAATGAGTCTAGTTAGGAAAATGGTTTACTGTATACTTGGTGGGGCTTGGAAAATGAAGGGCATATAGAAAAGTACAATTGTTTGTTTGAAAACACAGCCCATGGAGGCTGTAACTGGCGGGGAAGAAGTCTTAGCTGGGAGTTTTATTCTTATTTTAGTAATGTTGTCCTTCTACAGGCGGTAAGTGGTGGTCATAGATTGAATGATGGATTCAATAAAAACATCAAATCCATGCTAATCTAATAAAAATTAGGGCACTGTAGATAAATGATTATAATTATTATTATTATTTTTTTTATTAATAACCAGGATTTTTATAGCGCCAACATATTACGCAGCGCTGTACAATAAATAGGGATCAATAGATCATTTAAACATTGATACAGAATTTCTGTTCTTTGTTCAGGAAATATGTGCGCTACCTTAAGGCCCTTAATGCAGACGTCTAACGGACGTCAGAAGATTTGTTGCTGGAAATTATCTTTCATGATCGTTTCCATTGACAAACAAACAGTCGAGTGCTATAAACATAATGCTGTTATGCACCCCGCTGTGCTCCATTGAAGTGAACACCGATTTCGAACACGAAATTATGAATGATGATGGGGAACTGCTGTATATATGTCAGATTTTTAATGGTAAGATATCAATCAATTAGACCAATCGTTCATCTACTTTGTGCTAAAAAAAAGTAGGAATTTGAGTTTCGATGCAATGCTACTCAAAAAGAAACTTCTGCAACTTGTAACTGTTTCAATAGGACAGGATGAGTATGAAAATGGGCATTGTAGCCTTGGAATGCCCATGTACAGCATTTATTTTCAGACCTGCCTTAGAAAGTAGTCTGTGCCTACCTTAGCAAACCCAGACTTATCTAAGACATATATGGTTTGGGTATCAAAAATGTAGAATATGTAAGTAAACAATCACATGGGAACTAAAACCCTCATGCAAGGAGCCTTCCATGACAGTTGTTCAATATCTAAGTAAAAAAGGAGGCTTGCAAAGTGTAAAGTCTTGGCAAGGTCTCCTAGATTGTAAGCTCTTCAGGGCAGGGTTCTCTCTTCCTGTGTCACTGTCGTATTCGTCTGTCATTTGCAACCCCTATTTTATATACAGCGCTGCATTAAATGTTGGCGCTATATAAATCCTGTTTATTATTAATATTATTAATAATAATAAGGTTTTATAAGGTGCAACTGCTGGGAGGTCAATTCCTTTAAACACACCCCCAAGACAATATGTCTCCAAACCCCCTTCCATACCTATAGTATGTGTGCAGGGAGTTCAGACAGTCGTATTGCTTTTTTGGGGAATAAAATCAATGCATCCATGTAAAGTGGATCAGGAATGGTGGCGATAGGTAACATTGTCAGTGCTTGTTGCTATTTCAAAGCAGCACAGAAACTGATAGAAAGTGAAAAGCATGCTGGATTTCTGGAATATCGAAAAGTAAGATTTGTCAAGTTAAAAAATGAACAGTGGAGTAATTGCCATATGTTGCAAAGATGTACTGAATATGTTTCTTCTTTATTGTGCATCAAAATAAACGTAATTACAAGTAAAGCTGTAAATTTTTACATTTGTAACAAGGTCTTATTTATTATGCAAAGGGACCTGGCTACTAACCTTGCTAGGAAAATACCTAAAGCAGTTGTCCTGATGTTTCTGGCTTCTCTGCCAATGACTATTTGCAGCCAGCAGAGAGGCGATGGCAGAGGGAATAGGTAGGCAATTCAGCCATGACACTTTTTACTAGATTAGTGGCATATTCAGCAATGAAGCAGCATATGGATGGAAGCCCTGCAGAGTGCACTTACAAAACAAATCAGCAATGGCAGCTGCCATATTTCATGATCGGGGTCAGTGCAAAGAGGCTCCTGATGTGCACAAGTGATAATGTTATCATAGGGCAGCACAATGACATGTGCGCCTGCTGTAATAACATCATCAGTGTATAGAAGAAAAAATCTAAACCGTACCAACTATGAATTTATGCATTACAGGTTCTATCATTTTCAACAAACTCCTGTTTACAGGAACAAAATAATTTACAACATAAAAAGAAATGATTAATCCGACCAACAGATAAAAGCTTCATATTTCCCTCTGCTATTTTTATTGCTATATAATTATGTTCATATTTTTCTTAGCTCGCTCGAGCAAACAATGGCCGTAGAATGCGGCATATAAAATACAAGGAGGCGATGATATTGCAGGAGAGGATTTATAATTACTAAATACCAGATAACTGCTTCCTAAATGTTCCTGCTCTTTAAACGCTTTCATTTATAATTTAAAAAGCTGACAACTTTCCCCGGGACTTTATTTTATCTTGTCTGGGATAATTGAAGAGGAAGTTAGCGCAAAGCTTTTTATTTTTCATTAGCCTTAAATCCAGCCGCAATTAATGTGCCCAATTTGATTATAAACTGCACAAATTAAACAATAAAGAGCTGTCTAATGAGAAATTAATTATGGGAAACAGAAGAGGAGCTGGGCTGGATAAAAGCAATAAGTTACGGCCTATGGCAGCGGATGTCAAGCTCTAAAAGAGACAAAGGGCCCCTGGCTCAATGTGCGGCTGTGCTGATAGGCATCCTCACAGATCACTAGATCCAGAAGCCATAAGACTACGGTAATTGAAACTACCAAAATCAATAGTGCTGACAACCTTAATTAAATTAAATATGTCTCTGATGGGCTCAAACAGCAAAGCAACGGACCACTTGACCCCTTCCTTGAGTGCGGCTTGATGTAATGTAACAGGCTCCTTGATGAATTTCACCCCTGAGGACAGTTAGAGCAGAACACAAGCTACCAGAAAATTGCCAGGAGAGTGATAGACCCTGCTTTGTAACAGATGAAGGAGAGACATGGGACTGGGGCTCATGGAGGGCTTTTGTTTGTCAGCATTGCAAAATTCTAAGATTGTTTTTTTTGTGGAGGTTAACATAGTCACTGGAGATGTGGATTGAATTTATTGTATCAAAAAAGGACACGTGCTACTACTATGCAGACAGGATGACAACAAGGGGCCCTAACCTATGGTGAATATTATTAATTCAGCTGTAGTTGATCTGAATGCATTGAATAGGACTCTGATTGCTATGGGTAATGGCACTTTGAACTCTACTTAACACTGCAGTAGAAAATAAGCAGTTGATGGTGGTCAACCAAACTGACATTGCTGTATGGTAGGTTGAATGGAGTGAGGTAATCAGGTCAAGTTTTAAATGTCCAATTGGTTTCCCCAAAAATGGACTCCAGCCAGCACAAGTGGTTATATCTTGTTAATATACAGCTTATGATGTATGTATAGGAACAATTTTTACAGTGTTAGTTGTAGTAGGGAAGGGATTTTGTACATTGATACAATTTCTATAATTTCCTGTCCCATAATCACAACAGAAAGTCCGTGAAAATCTCCCAAAGTGCAGAGAAAGTGTTAGGCATTTGTCCCCATTAGATTTCACTGCTTGTGTTTGTGAAAACTCAGAAAGGGTTTTTATTTTTTTATGACAGGGGTGAAATTCTCCAACTGGGACACCGACAAAAAATAAGTTTCACAGAAGCTCTTACCCTTCCCAACTCTGTCTAAAACCTTAGGAATAAAGGTTTTGCCAGCAAATACAACTTAAGTGGTTAAAACTCCTACCTTGCATTGCTAGTGTAATGCATTCTAGCCCCTTTTTAATTTCTTTCTGTGTTGGTATAGAATTCCTACATTCACTTTTCAATACTTACAAGTATAGATTGATAGATTGATAATCGGCTTAGGTTGGCCATACGCAGGCAAATTTCTTCCAGTAATATAGGATGGGGGCAGATCTTCCCATTCTCAAGACAGATTCATTCTAGTGTCAGGTATTTTTTGCTCATCTATGCTAAAGAGAAAATGTTCAGGAAGATTGAAGATAACTTCCTATATCTGACTGCCAAGGCAAAATAATATCACTCTCACATGAGGAAAAAGACCAGTTAAAAGACAGCAATCTCTATTGAGACATTTATTGGCCAGCTTAATCTGTCTGTTACAATGCATGCAGTAGAAACTGTTAAAATTTAAAAAGTGTGTGTTATTTTTATATATATATATATATATATATATATATATATATATATATACACACACACACTATTAGCTGGGTGCACCACCCGGAAATTCTTAGTAGCCACCCAGCCAACCCAAAATTATGGGTTGAACACTATATATATATATATATATATATATAAAAATATATATATATATTAAGCATTTATGGACTTCGGGAAACAACAAACATCAGCACATTTAGATATAGCATTGCAAAATACTATACTGCCCATACCGGACCCTACAAAAAAGTGACAGTGCACAAAACGACTTGTTCGCAATTTCCTAATTTTCAGTTGATTACTAATTCAGCACAACTCTATATTTGGTAATAAATCATTAAAAGTATATTTTAAATGCAAAAAACTGATAAGAGAAGAAAGCAACGCAAGGAGAAACTTGACCTCATTGATCTGCTGCTGCTTTATTAATTGTCTAGTCAATAGGCTGGAAGTGGACAATGGACACTGCTGTATTCTTTAACTGTAAATCTTTGTAAACAACTGTAAATTGTTGCTACTAATTAATCATATTGATTTTTTTCCAGTGATATTAGAAGGAACAAGCAGTGTACAAATGGTGCTGTTATGTTTTGTGGATTGGGAAGAGAAAGGACGAGCAGAAGGTGCATCACTGCATCTCTTGTATAAGAAAAAAATAGCTCTTACCAATCTGACACAGAATATCACTAAATAATATTGAGGGATAGCTATACCAACACCAGATTTTCAGCTAAAATAATTGCAAACAATTTGTATATATGCTTGCCCGGAGTTCAGGGTAATGCAAGATTTCTTATTAACTGAAAACAAGCGGAAGTGGTAAAATACATGCTTACACCTGAGCCATTTAAAACTCTGATGAACATCAGAAAACTGTTTACCCCTAATAATTACATTTTTTCTGCAGAAAGGGTGCAGATCTGTCACCAATGGTTTTTCTGGCTAAGATATTTGCTCCGGTACACAAACGTGTTACTATTTTCACAAATCATTAGCAGATTTTATACTACTTGAAACTGGCACTCACCAACTGTGAAGATTGTGATGGGTAACAAATCGCCGAGCACACTGCTTGTCAAAGTGGACTGATACTTATAAATTTATGTTACAGAATTTTTTGCAATGTTTAGAAAGAAAGAAATGCTGATAATTCTCTTTGATTGATCCTCAATACTACTATCAAATTCTTTATTATGTCAAATGTACTGAAGGAATGTTGGAGCAGCATTTTCTCCAGATCTATCCTAATACTGCACAACACAACTGCTCTTGGTGGAAAAAAAATAAAAAAAATGATACAACAATCGCTTTGCAAGGCATATTTGTTATTAATTGATTTTAAAAATGTGCATTTTAATCTGCCATCATCTGTGAGTATCTTTGTTTGCTAAAACTGCCACAAATGATAAAAGAAGCCTAGGTCTGCACACCTCTGGTAACATTTATCGAGGGGCCCTTTTTTCCCAGATGAAATAATATCACCCTCTTTCCAGCAGATGTCAAAGTAAGTAAATGGGCAACTACGTTAGGCAACCCCGGAGTGCCTGCTGTCAAACGCTATGCGCGCAGGAGGGGTAACAGGCTGTCACTGCTAGGCTTTTCTTTAAGATATGTACAAATGCTTGTGCAAGCATTTGTAATTGCCTTACGAAGTCTATCAGAGTGGTTGCTTTTTTCACATTTTTGATAATTTCAGTTACTTTACTTTTATTTTTGCTTTTGCAAGCAGCATTAATTCGAGTTAATTGAGGAAGCAGGAGTCGCAAACTGAATGCTACATATAGCATTATATATGGCATAGAGAAGCATATAGAAAAAATGTCACCACCAACTGCCTACCATAAAAAGGACAATAAATAGACCAATTCAGTCCATTAGAAACCTTTTCCCAACTACTTGCAAAAATGCTAGTCTGAACATACCCTTTATGTTAGCCAAATTCAAATGGTTGCAGTTAGATAGGAAAGGATTGCAACCAATATCTGGGTATATCCAAAGGAGAGATTAACCGCTATACCAACCACTATACCATCTCTATAGGCACTAACGTGTAGATTTACCTGTAAGTATATAGTAAATAAATGTATATCAAGCATGCATTCCTAAAAATGATCATTCACTTGCCAAGGGTGTGCTTGTACGGCCGGCCATGATCTAGTGTCCCTAGGCACCTTCACCACAGCCTCTGGACTCCTGGGCACAGCACACTAATAACACTTCTAGGGTTTCAAAATGTTGATGTCAGCATTAACAAACTGTTGCTTAATTATAAGCCTGTCAAAGATCACAGGCAAGGATTATTGAAGCAAATGCCTTTCAAGTGCTCAAGGTGTTGCTGTGACAACCCCAGCAGAGGAAGGATTGTTGGAGGCAGACTAACCATGGGCTTTCCATACCAAAAGAGTTTAAATCAGCCAAATCAGTGTGTCTGTCCAGCAAATACTTTAATCACAGTAAACATGGAGGCAAAAAGAGTGGAGATCAGGAGAGCATAGTACAATTACTGTATTATCTTATATTGATTCACACCAATCTAATTTACACTGTGACCAAGAATGCGGGGCGTGCACACCCTTCCAACCCCCCCTTTACAAGGGCAGCTACTAAACGCTTTGCTGAGCACATTACACTCTCATTATTTGTTATAATTGCCTTAAACAGATAAGTCAAGGATGAGAAATGTAGCAAACTAGCAACATGATGGGGGCCTGTAAATAATCGCTCGTGATAAAAGTCCCTTTTATCTGTGTTAACCATAAGACACCCGGTTGTAGTTTTTTATATACGTTTATTTGGATGCTTTATTCCGTGTTGATATTTAAAAATTATCTCCGGTAAAGCTTTTACTTCTCTCTGTTCAGTTTTTCTGCAGACTTTGCCAACTGGTCAACTTTTTGTAATGGCATCACACTACTGAAGTCTTCTGGATCTGAAAGCAGTTTGCTGCTTGACAGCCAAACAAGAGTACCCATGTCACCCAGCTAGTGATGTAGACACCCAATCAAGGGCTTTCGTCTTCTGCAACGAGGAACATAGAAGACTCAGCACATGGTGTGTCATCTGACCACAGATCAGGGTTTAAACAGTATAGAATGTGCATGTTTGTACCCTTGAAGATAGGGGAGCACTTTGTAGACATCTTTGGACTAACATTTCTAAAAGGGAAAAATAGTGATTGGTAGAAAAAAATCAAAGACAATAATTGACTCTTTCCATGAACAAGGTTGGTCAAGGGATGTCTCTATGGTCTGCTTGGGTCTGGAGACACAAGAACAATATTAGGTCTGTAAATGGCTGACTCAAACATGTTTTCTGGGGAACCTTTTATGCCAGCTTAGGTAGAAGTCAAGGCCCTGTGTACAGGAATTGATTTGGGAACCTAAGCTGCCAGTAGACCTCAAAGAGTGGGCATGGTAAGAAACACTGAAAGTAAGCCCTAATCAAAGATGTGCAAAGGACTCTATTAGAAGATAGCTGAATGGTGAATGAGGACATTGGCTCCGCCTAAAGCAACAGTAAATAGTTTTCAAAAAAATGTGCTGACCATGTCCCCTTGTTTGTTCATTCTACACCAGTGTTTCTAGACCTTTTTAACATAGGGGATCAATTAGAATTAAGTTTTAGGTCTTCGGGGAACCCCTTCTTTATTCACTATATCCACAGCTAACAGGAAATTAGTGTGGTGGTCAATAAGAAGAATGTCTTTTACATGGATGGCCATTAAGAAGAATGTCACCCTAACAGATAGCCAAAAAGATTGTTGGCGTCATTTAAACTGACCATGAAACCCCAAGGAACCTCTGGAGGAATCCTAGGGTTCCACAGAACCATGGTTTTAGAAACACTGCTCTACACAATCCAATGAATTGACTCAAATTTATTGGAACCATTTTTAGTCTGATTCTAGGTATCCCAACATCCCCAGAGCCAAGAATGAAATAATTATAGCACACATGTGGGATTTACGCCATTCCAGCTTGGCCAGCTAAGATGGTGCAGACCCAAACCCAGAAGACTAGGTGAAGATGATCAAATATGAGCAAAAAAGGCTACCCCATAGGTACATATATAATTCTATATAAAAAACACACATAACCAAAGTTTAAGAAAACATATTTATTGAATAGTTACAGTTATCAACCTGCCACCATAGTTACATAGTCAGGTTGAAAAACAACATACATCTATCAAGTTCAACCACCAGGGAAATAAACATATTCCAGATAAAAAAAAACCTATTGACACAGTTGATCCAGAGGAAAAACATTGTACAATTTGCCCCAACAGGGAGGAAAAATTCCTTCCTGATACCATGGGGCTATTGGATGTTTCCTGGATAAACAGTCTATATCTATACTTCAAATTTTAATCCAAAGACATATTCTGTGCTTCTAGAAAATCATCCAGCTTCATCTTAAAGCAATCTATAGAACGTGCTGAAACTACTTCTTGAGAGAGCCGATTCCACATTTTTTACAGACTTTCACTGCCACTATATAATCCTTTAGTACACTTAAAAACATATGCTTCCACCATATAAACAACCTACTGACTTAACCTAACCTCTTTTTTTCTATCCCTAAATTCCTTAGAACAACCTTTCTCAACATATTTTTTAGCTTTTGGGTAACCCCTGCCAAAATAAATTGCAGTGTGACGTACATTTGTGTGATCACTAAAAAGAAGAACATTTAAAATAATTTGATTATGAATAATAATATGGCATACCTAGAATACTTGACACCCTGGGTAGATCATGTTTCACATTCTACTGCTCTATACCAAAATATTTTAGTAATAATCTTGAAATTATATAAATTACAACTGAAATGAAGACTGTAGAAATTGTGGTGGCTCCTAACATAAGTGCTCAGTATCAAAATGTTTCCTCCCAGTATAGGTAAGTGTATCGCAAGTGTAGGTAGCAAATCAATTGTCACTTCATTGCTCACTGCTCAAAGAACCCATAGAAACTTCAAGTGGAACACATTGTAAATTGAATGGGCACAAGTCTTGCTATTAATGTTCCCAGTGCTGATGTAAATCTTTTTTCTACCTTTTTATAAAAATTACTAGATGAGCTATTTAACTTTGCTTTATTTTCTGTCCTTTCATTATACAACGTTTTGTATAATGTGTTGACTGTTGTACAGAACCATGAACAATGGCAGCGCCATATAAATTAATAATAATAATAACAGTGATAACAATATATTTAGCTGCTTTAAAAAAATGTATTGTAATGAATAAAAAAGAATCTTCAGACAAGTAAAATGAATAACACAATTTCTAGTGCTGTCCAGAATCTTTTGCAATAGTGCAAAAACTAGAAAGCCTACTTAGTTTACCTTAATCAGAATTTTACACCATGCCACTAATGCAGTGGACGTTTTTACAGTGCTTCTGGAACATATAAATCAGTGATTTACTAACTCGGAGAACTACAGCAGAAGGAGCTCAGGACCTAAGAACATGGCATTTACAAGCTATAGAAGCAGTTAAAGGTACCCTGACTTCAGAAAGTATTCAGACCTCATTCCTTTGTTTTCAATTTTGTTATGCTTCAGCCTTATAATACAATCAAATAAATTATTTTTTTCCTTATTGATCTGCAGTCAGTACCCCATAACAACAAAGTGAATTTTAGACAATTTAATAAAAATTCACCTAATAATATTAAAAACATCAGAGTGAAAACCAAGTCATGAGTTCAAAGGAACTGCCTGCAGAGTTCAGAGACAAGACTGTTGCATATTACAGATCTGGGGAAGGCTACAAAAAATTCTGCTGCACTTAAGGTTTCCAAGAGCACAGTGGCCTCCATTGTTCTCAAATGGAAGATGTTTGGCACAACCAGGACTCTTCCAAGAGCTGGTCCCCCAGTCAATGCATTCAAAAGAAAGGGGCTTTAGAGACAGATGTGACCAAGAATCTGATGATCACTCTGACTGGGCTCCAGAGATCCTGGAACTTGGACTAAGATCCAGAAGGACAACAATATCTGTAGATCTCCACCAATTTGGGCTTTATAGCAGAATGGCTAGACAGAGGTCTTCCCAAAATATATGAAAGCCTGTATGGAGTTTGCAGAAAAGCACCTGAAGGATTCTCAGACTGTGAGGAACTAGATTCTCTGGTTGAATAAACCAAGATTGAACTGTTTGGCCTCAGTTCTAAACACTGTCTGGAGGAATCCAGGCAAAGCTCATCACTTGCCCAATACCATCCCAACATTGAAGCATGGTGGTGGCAGAATTATGCTGTGAGGCTGTTTATCAGATACTGGAAGACAGGTCAGGGTTGAGGGAACGCTGAATAGAGCAAAATACAAAGATATTGTACATGAATACCTGTTCCGAAATGGTCAGGACCTCAGACTGGGCCAAATGTTCACTTTCCAACAACAATGAAAAGCACACAGTGAAGACAATACAGAAGTGACTTAGGGACAAGTCTCTGAATGTCTAAGAGTGGCCCAGCTAGGATCCCAACTTGAACCCTATGGAACATCTCTGGAGAGACCTGAAAATGGCTGTCCACTGACCTGACTGTGCTTGATAGGATTCACAAAGAAGAATGGCAGAAAATCTCACAATCCAGGTGTGCAAAGCTTGTTGTATCATACCCAAAAAGACTCAAGGATGTAATTGCTGCCAAAGTTGCTTCAACTAAGTAAAGGGTCTGAATTTATATGTAAATGTGATATTTCAGTTTTCTCACTTTCAAAGTATCAAAGCAGTTGAATTCCATAACACAACCCTCTACTCATTGCATGCCACATGTCAGCGCAGTACCCAGCTCCTCCACCCCTCCCCTTACTTCCCTACATAATTTATTTTTGTAACTGAAAGAGAAATACTATAGTGTATCACTTGAGTCTGCCGAGAGTCCATACAAGATGGCAGTGCCAAGCTGGAGTATCAGGGCTTTCGTATTATCACTACAAGAAAGGTACCACAGAGTAATAACATAAGAATGTTAGGTGCACATTTATCAGCATAAAAAGATTTTTGTGGAAATGAGTGGTCTGGTGACAGGGTCGCTTTAACCTTTCAATAGTCTCTTGGATAGTAAGCTCTTCGGGGCAGGGTCCTCTGTATCTGTCTGTCATTTGCAACCCCTATTTAATGTACAGCGCTGCGTAATATGTTGGCACTATAAGAATACAGTTTATTAATGAATAATGATATATATATATTGAAATGAAGTAGGAAAATTTGGTGCTTTAGATTCATTTATAATTGAAAAAAACTACAATAATTGCCTATTATAAACATCTGTGTTTTGGAGGTATGATTCTGTAACTTTCCTAAGTCGGACTGAATCCTTTAAAAGGGATTCTGCTGGTAAAAATACAGGCTCCTAATAATTAGCATAAAACATCCATTTCAAAACACTGCCGACTTGGTGGAGCCTGACATCTCTAAATTAAATAGCTTGAAGTATTTAGCTTGAGACTTTTGTATTTTACAGTCCTGGCACGTAACAATGTTAAAATGCTATAAACGGTGGGGGTCCTGGACTTCAAAGACACAAAGCATTTTCACATAATTATTGGTAATTATCATGTTTAGTGACAGTGATGTCCTGTCTTTCCAAATGCTGATTGTATCTCTATATATTTCTTGTGGAAATTATAATCTACTTAATTGATTGCACTATTTTACCTTAAAACCAGAAGAACGCGATCCTTAATAAGCGCAAGAAAACAGACACTTTTGTTCCTAAATTAGCTAGAAATCAGGATGTTACCGATACACAAAATTAGTCACTTTTATGTCACAAAAACTAAAGTTCTGTGTGATCTTGGAACATGCCCTGTGTTGGATGTTTTTCTATTTTCTTAGACTTATTGTGATAAGCATTAAAATTCTTTATATTAAAAGTCATTTTGATCCCAAACTATTAC